>NC_133658.1:311265055-311565055 GCF_037893015.1 Macrotis lagotis
TCTCCTCCAATTTTAGTGATTAGTAGTTTTGTTTGTAAATAAGAGGTCATTTTACTTTAAGCATTTTCTATATATGTTCATAAAATCATAGTTTTTATCATGTTCTTAGTAATATGATTTGTGACTATAAGGCATGACATACTGCATCTGAAGTTGAAATTCAAAATCATCCAAAGAATAATAGAGAAGTACATTCTTAACCAGTCTGGGTTGTGGTACATAACCCCTCCCCTTCACTCAAAAAACCCCCAACAAAAATAAAAACAATTATAAGGGAAAAGAAGAAAGGATTTCATCTGAGAAGTATATGAAAAAAAACGAAAAGAATACTCTTTGGCCAGTCTACATGTTCCACTTGTACCTCTGTAAAGTTAAAAGATCAGGGAAGGCCTCCCTGCCCAAAGTCAGTGAGTCTTTAAACTTGAAGAATGGCACAGGATAGACAGGCTTGAATGAGTTGCAGTCAAATTATTTTCAAAAAGTATCCACATCTATGAGATATCCCCTAGAGTAATTTGAAAATTTGAATACGGTTTAATGCTATTTTCCTAATATTGAGCGAATCTCTCATTTCCTGCATAAATCTCATTTGGTGATAATAAATAAAGTATTTTAAATTTTTTGTGTCAACATAATTCTTTCTGTTTTTTTCCCCTGGGTATCAGAACCATTTGTCTCATACAAAGAATTATGTGAAGCACCTTCTTTCATGGTTGTTGAAAATAGTTTTTGTACATTAGGATCATTTGTTCTTTGAATGTTTAATAGAATCAGGCATGAATACAGCTGAACCTTATTTTATTTAAGGTTTTTAAATCTCATTTTGCTAATGTTTATGGGGTTTTTAAATATTACTTTAAATATTTTTTATTTTGTCAATTCACAGATTTTTTATTGTGTTATTTCAACATCAATTTTTGACATTTTATATGTAATATTCTTGAATGATTTTCTTTATACCCTTTCCTCAAATATTCAAATCATTCTAGGATTTCACTGATTTTGAATGTTTCCTCCAAAAATTCATATCATTGCACATTTATACTAGCCTATTATTATGTTCAACCTTTATTCCTGGCTTGCTATATATTCACCATGAAGGGTTCACCCAATGGTCTAAAGCATTCCTTGATTACTCAAGACATTGTGAAAGTATCAGTGGAGCATTCAGATTGCCCACTTATGATCTCTCACCCTGCCCACGGGACCAGTCCATCTTTTTTTTTTTTGCTCATTTCCTTGATTACATGCTTTACTTCTATTATTCATAATTCCTCATTCCTTATTTGTTATGGCCTGATCACAACTATATACCTTTGATATTTGAGTATATCTTACTCATCATTAGTTCTTTGTGAAAACTTGTTCCATATTTGGCAATCATTCATCAACACTTACAGAGTATTATTATTAAAGAGACATATCTTTGTTTTTGTGATGATCTTCAAGTTTTGAAAGAAGCTTTACAGAAAATCCAGTCCACCTTCCTTTCCTTTGATTCTGAACCAAATTCATTGCCCATTTGTTCTGTCTTGGATATATCCCAGTACTTCTGCTAGCTTCATTGTTCTGGACTCTGAGTCAGTGTCATGTCTAGTACCATACCTCATGGGTGCCATGGAGAAAAACCCTGCCCAGTCCCACCAGCTTTCTAGGCTTTATTGTGTGCCACATGTGGAGGATTAATATCTTCTTCAAAGCTCAAGAAGGCTTTTATGCTAGAACACCTTCTACAGTCAAGTTTTCCTATGGACATTGCTTCCGTTTGCTCTATTCACCTGACTTCTCCAGAACAGTCAAAATACCCCTGCCACCTGACCCTGTTCTCATACTTATGTCTGCTCTTGACTTTTATGAGGCTGGCCTTCTTGAGTCTCTCATTCCATATCTCTATCTTCTAGAAGTATGAATGTAAAGGGAGTTCCTAGAACAGTCTAAATATGTGCCTTTGTCAACTAATGAATTTTCTCAAATCATTAAATACTCAGCCTAGACACTCTATTCAGTAGTTAGCACATTCTTATCCCCTTATGTCAACTCCATTTCATGGATTTTGCCACTTCAACTTCACTGTTCATGGTAGAGGAATCAAAATATTCCTTGCTTCCAATTGCCACTTCCATAATCTCAACATCCTTCACTAAGTGAGTTTCCTCCCCTTTTAAGATTTAAACAATGCAAATTTATCTTGCAGTCTAGATCCCAAATGCTACTATGTATTGACCGCAAGAATATTTTGCTTTTTTCAAATGAGTTTAGTTCCTGACTCATATTCTCTCTTGCCTAGCTTTGCTCTCTGAACTACCCCTCTCCACTTCAGCTGGAATGTATGGGTCAGTCTATATCCTTATAGTTCTTCTCAACATCCTTGTTACTTTCTAAACCAAAATACCCTCATTCACACGCGAGACTATCTTCCCTAATTTTTATGTATAATCAGCATTTCTTTGTATATAGTAAGCACTTAATAAATGCCCTTTTTTCATTTATTCATTATTCACATTTATTTATTTAGATGAACTCTTTTCTTATAATTTTCTTAATTTCTCCTTTAATCTGAGCAAACTCTTTTTTTGTCCTTATTCTGACATATTAATTTGTTGACTTTTCAATGTTTTCTTTTTAATTTTTTGGGGGGGTAATTCAATTTTATTTTATTTTCAGTTCCAAATTATCTTTTCATCTCTCACTCTTTCTGTACTCATTAAAAAAGGAAGAATAATAAGTCCCATTAAAATATGTATAGTCATGCAAAACAAATTACCATATTAGTTATGTCAGGTAAGGAAAAGGAGGGAAGGAGGAAGGAATGGGAGGGAGACAGGAAGAGAGAGGACTATTGAGTCATCATGTCCATGATCAAAATTTTCCCTGTTATCCCAGTTTCTTGATTAGTTCACTTACCACTACTTTGAATATTTACATTTGCAAATAATTGGCAAAAATTGGCAAAAAATATTAAATGTTTACTATATTCATGACATTATGCCAAGCACTGGGTGATACAAATACAAAAAAGGCTCTCCCTCAAAAATTTTCCATTCTGATAAGGGAAAACAGCATGAAGAATGATGGGAAGGGAGGGGTGTTTTGGTCCAGGAAATCACAGTGTTGGCTATTAGTCAATGTGTCCTATTCAGGAATGATATGTTTGGATGAAAGGGTATAGGGTATCCATTCTCAGACACTTAATAATTACCTAGCCGTGTGGCCTTGGGCAAGCCACTTAACCCCATCTATCTTGCAAAAAAACCTTTAAAAAAAGGGTATAGGGTATTCAGGGAAGACTAGCTCTTTTCAGGATTGTTTTTTACCTGATTCACCTAACTCTCACCATTGATTCCAACAAATTGTGGCATTTACAGTAGCTGTAACCTGGCAAACTATTTTGTGATTTTTTTTTTAGATTTTTCAAGGCAATGGGGTTAAGTGGCTTGCCCAAGGCCACATGGCTAGGTAATTATTAAGTGTCTGAGACCGGATTTGAACCCAGGTACTCCTGACTCCAAGGCCGGTGCTCTATCCACTGCGCCACCTAGTCACCCCTCTAACAAACTATTTTGGCAAAAATACTAAACTAGGTTGAAAGTAACTAAGAGGTCTCAAATTTGTCAGTCAGTTAAGGGGTTGGTTACCTCAGCAGAATAGGTGGATGATAACAATTTGTTCCAATAGGCCATAAAAGCAGCAGAAGCAGGAGTACTTAGACCTTGGTTTGACATCAGAGAAGCCAAGGTCTTCCTCTGCATCTTGAATGATCCCTGATTTTTTGTCTTGCTCTTGGATGGCAATGACTGTGGAAGAGAGAATGAAGCTGCAACTTTAAGCCACTCTGCCTTATTTAAATCCAATTTCTGTACAAGTCAAAGCATATCCATACCATTTTATCATTTTTAACCTATTTCAAGGCCTGTGATGATAGGCAGGTGGTAAAGCAGTAGGTTCAAGTATCCTACCCACAGGCAGCCTAGAGGCCATTGGGTCATCTCACTGTATGGAAGCATTTGGTAGTGCCTTGAGTATCTAAGCAGGCTTTGCTTGCACTGCTCACCTCATGGCATGAAAAAGGGTTAGAAAAGTATCCTAGAAATTAACTGTTTCGGCCAACCCTGGCTTGCTTGCAAAGATCCCACCCCTTCAATCAAAAAACAAAACAATGAAGTGAAGCTGTGAAGCTGGTATAAGTTGTGCAATCAAAATTAGTGAACAAGGGGCAACTAGGTGGCGCAGTGGATAGAGCACTGGCCCTGGAGTCAGGAGAACCTGGGTTCAAATCTGGCCTCAGACACTTAGTAATTACCCAGCTGTATAACCCCATTGCCTGGCCAAAACAAAACAAAACAAAATGAAAGAAGTAAGAGATTCTACAAGGTAGAAGTCAGTCAATAAACATTTATTTAAAAAAAAAATTAGTTGGCCGGCTAGGTGGCACAGTAGATAGAGCACCGGCCCTGGAGTCAGGAGTACTTGAGTTCAAATCCGGCCTCAGACACTTAATAATTACCTAGCTGTGTGGCCTTGGGCAAGCCACTTAAACCCATTGCCTAGCAAAAGCTAAAAAAAAAATTAGTTAACAAGCCTGTATACCTCTCAAAAGTAGTTAGAGATAGGCTCATGAGGATGTAATTGCCATGCTATCATCATAAATGCATGACAAATGACAAACCCTAATGAGATCAAAGAAAGAGCTTAGGAAGACCTGGAAACTTGTAATCCTGGGTGACTTTAATCCCAGAATAGGCACAGACTTTCACACATGAGTTCATGAGAGGAAGAGTTGGAAAAATTTGTGCATCTTATGGCTTTCTCATCACCAACACTGTCTTCCATTTGTCCAAGCACAATAAAACCTCCTGGATGTACCCTAACAACAAACATTGTCACATAATAGACTAAGTTACTGCAAGGAAAAGGAAAAGACAAGATGTGAGAGTGACGGGGGGCAGAGCCAGGATGTCGACAAGAGTGGATCGTGTCTTAGGCGCTCTCTCATAAAACTTCAAAGCTAAGGACTTTAATTAAATTTTCAAGAGACAGAACCCACAGAGTTACCCAGTGAGGCAGTTCTCCTACTCAAGGTAACCTGGAAAAGAGCAGAAAGGCTCTGATCCCCAGGGTTGGAGGGGTGGCCTGCCAGAGCAACAGAACTTCAGCCTCCCAGAGGCAGCCCAGGCTGCTGGGAGCCACAGCTCCCAGCAGTGGGAGAGTTTCCTGACCTACGCCCCAGGGAGCACCGGGGGAACAGCAGGGGACCTCTGCCAGAACGAGCACGTGAAGCCCAGCCCTCAGGGTACACAGCTAGCAGCCTGGCCAAGGCAGTCCAGATCCAGGAAACAGAAGCAGTCAGAGCCAGTAAACAGGAGCCCCCAGGGCATGAGCCCACTGAAACTAGGGAAAGGAGTGAAGAGAGAGACTGCCGCCCTCTGCTCCTGGAATAGGACTCTGGGGTTCTGACCACATTCAGATCCTGATCGCATTCTAGGGCCCCCCATAGAATAGCAGAGCCCCCCCACCTCAGCCCCATGGCAGAGGGGGGCCACATATTGTCATTCACAGACCAGGAGGGAGGACAGCCTCACATACTGTGACCCTTGTGGGAGTGTCCCAAAAGCTCAGGAAGCACCCCCAAAACAGGCTAAGGCTGGGAAAATGAGCAAGTAGAGAAACAAGAGGAACACCATTGAGAAATATTTTGCCTGTGAGCCCAAGAAGGATCAAAAACTCAGTCTGAAGATGAGGAAGCACAAGCTCCTGTACCTGAAGACTCCAAGAAAAACAGAAATTGGGCTCAGGCTATAACAGAGTTCAAAAAAGACTTTGAAAATCAAATGAGGGAGTTAGAAGAAAAAACTGGGAAAATAAATGAGAGATGAAGAAAAACATAAAAATGAAGTCAGCAGCTTAGTCAAGGAAATCCAAAAGAATGCTGAAAAAAAATAGCATGCTAAAAACCAGCTTAGGTCAAATGCATAGAATAGTTCAAAAAGTTATTGAAGAGAAGAATGCTTTAAAAAGAAGAATTGGCCAGATGGAAAAAGCGATAAGAAAGCTCTTTGAGGGAAACAAATCCTTCAGACAAAGAATGGAACTCAGGGAGATTGATGAATTTATGAGAAATCAGGATTCAGTACTTCAAAACCAAAAGAATGAAAAATTAGAAGAAAATGTGAAACATCTCATTGAAAAAAACAACTGCTATGGAAAACAGATTTAGGAAAGATAACTTAAAAATTATTGGAATACCTGAAAGTCATGATCAGGAAAAGAGCCTTGACATCATTTTCAAGGATTACTACAGGAAAATTGCCCTGCTATCCTAGAAGGAGAGGGCAAAATTGAAATGGAGAGAATCCACAGATCCCCCCAAGAAAGAGATCCCAAAAAACCCCCAGGAATATTATAGCCAAGTTCCAGAACTCCCAAGTCAAAGAGAAAATATTACAAGCAGCCAGAAGGACACAATTCAAATACTGTGGAGCTGAAATCAGTATCTCACAGGACCTAGCAGCAACTACATTAAAAGCTCATAGCACTTGGAATATAATATACCAGAAGGCAAAAGAGCTTAGATGCAACTGAAAATCAACTACCCAGCAAAACTGAATGTCCTCTTCCAGGGAAAAAAGATGGACTTTCAATGCCAGGGGAATTTCAAATGTTCCTGTTGGAATGGCCAGAGCTGAACAGAAGGTTTGATCTTCAAATACAGGACTCAGGTGAAGCATAGAGATTGGAGGAGAAGGGGAAAATATGAGGGACTTAATGATGATGAACTGCATATATTCCTGTATACAAAAATGACACTGATAATACTCATGTGAACCTTCTCAATTAAAAGAGCAGGTAGAAGAAGCTTTTATAGATGAAGCACAAGAGAAAGCTGAATTTGAAGATAGAATATAGTGTAAAAATGGAGTCAATAGAAAAAAAGGGAAATGTAATGGGAGAAAGAAAAAGGAGAGGGGGAATAGGCCAAGATATTTCATATAATAAGACTTTTCTTTTTTACAGTGGGCTATTGCAGTGATATGGAAGGGGGGAAGGCAAGGGTGAATGAGGGACTCTTCATTTCATCAGAGGTGGCTAGGAGAGGAAACAGCATATATACTCAATGGGGTATAGACATCTGGAGTAAGAAGGAGAGAGGGGGACAGGGGGAAGGGGTGGGGATGTGAATTAAGGAGGAGAGGATGGACCATGGTGGGGGGAGGTCAGATATAATGCATTTTCCTTTTTACTTCTTGCAAGGGGCTGGGTTTGGATGGGACCATAGGGCCAGGTGGATTCTGGGCCTAAGGGTTGGTATGGGGGCTCGGGGCCTCTTGGCCCCAGAGCCAGGGATCTGTCTGCTGCTCCACTCAGCTACCCTACAGCAGAGTCAGAGTGAAAGGAGAGAGAAAATATAGTACATGGTAGTGGAGAAATACAAAAGGAGGGAGTTGCAATCAGCAGTGGCAATGGTGGAAAAATATAGAAGTAACTTTTGTGATGGACTTATAAAGAATGTGATCCACCCACAACAGAGTTGGTGGTGTTGGAACACAAACTGAAGCACAATTATTATTATTATCTTGGGGGGGGGGGGGATGCAGGGCAAATGGGGCTGGGTGGCCTGCCTGGGGCCACATAGCAGGGTGATTGTGGGTGTCTCAGGCTGGATTCAGACCCGGGTGCTCCTGACTCCAGGGTCGGTGCTCTATCCACTGCGCCACCTAGCCACCCCCTTAACAACATTCTTAATGAATTCCCAGCTTATTTCTTTCCCCACTCCAATGAACTGAAAAAGTCATACCTACCCCAGCCTCCCCACTTCTGTTTCAGTGATTTGGAGCACAAGGAAAGATCACATATTATTAAATGCCTCTTGTAGGGGCAACTGGTGGTGAAGTGCAAAGTTCAGGCCCTGGAGTCAGAAAGATTATCTTCTTGAGTTCAAATCTGGCCTCAGGCCCTCCCTAGCTGTGTGACCCTGAACAAGTCACTTAATCCTATTTATCTAAGTTCCTCATCTACAAAAATGAACTGGAGAAGGAAATGGCAAACTATTCTAGTATCTTTGCCAAAAAAAAAAAATCCAAATGCTTCACAAAGTGTTAGACATGATTTTTAAAAAAGCAAACTCAAGAATACCACCATATTGTACCAGACTTCTTACAATTATTAATTGAATTTCACAGCAATCCTGCATTATTATGCTTATTTTAAAGTTTAAAAAAATAAGGCAGACAGAGGTAGGGTAACCTACCCACGGTCCACACAGCTAATAAGTGTTCAAGGTCAAATTTGAACTCGATTCTTCCTGAATCCAAGCCTATTGTGCTCTGTTACCTAGCTCTAATCTAATGACACAGCTAGGTAATTGTGTCTAAGACCAGATTTGAACTCAGGTCCTCCTGACTCCAGAGCTGGTACTCTACCCTTTGCACCACCTAGCTGTCCCATAAGTTGTTTTCTTAGTCTATTGTAAGTTTCCTCTTTTTTGATGAAATTCCTTAATTTTTAAATTCTGAATGAATTGAACTAGAGAGGATGTCCCATGAATTTCCTTGATCTTGCTAGTTCAAAGACATTTTCTTGAGCAATTTCCAAAGAAACAGTGGTTGAATATTTTCTTTCTTGCAGTCTTTCCATTAAGGCAATAGTTCTATGATTATTTTTCCATTCTCATGTTTCAACTTCTTGTATAAATAATACAAAACTGATAGAGAGCTAAGACCAAATAATATCTATGATTTACACCACAATTCCTTTGTTATAGTTATAGTGTGCCAGCAACAAATTCTAACCCCACTCTCTCCTACTTTACCATTCTGTAGCAACAGGCAACAGAAATCAGATCTTCAGTCTTCTCCTCACTCCACCCTAGCCTTTTTGTGAAGAACATGGAGATCTAGAAAAACAGAAAAGTCTTTAACCAGAGAACTAAGGAACAGGGAGCTGAGGCAGGGCACTAATTAGTGTGAGTAGCAAATACCGTCAGATAAGAATGGGGGCTAGTACCCAGGGAAGAATAGTTTTGCCCATTCCCACTCCCAAAGTCACTTAAGAAAGGTTCTGAAGCCAAAAGAAAGTGAATTCCCTTACAAAAGAAGCAATTGAGTCAGCTTTGAAGTCCAGCCCTCAGGGATCTACCATCAAAAAGGAACATGTCAAGGGGTGGCTGGGTGGCTAGGTGGCATAGTGGATAAAGCACCAGCCCTGGAGTCAGGAGTACCTGGATTCAAATCCGATCTCAGACACTTAATTTACCTATCTGTGTGGCCTTGGGCAAGCCACTTAACCCCGTTTGCCTTGCCAAAAAAAACCCTAAAAAAAAAAAAGGAACATGTCAGAAAATCAGCAAACAATAATAAAAGGAAAAAATTGCTGAAATTATCAAAGATCATAGGAGAAAGAAAATATATTTCAAGACTTTGAATACAAGCAGACAAATCAACAAGGAAAACATTAATAATAAAGGGGAAAAATGATCTCCAGAATATCTAAACAAGTCCAAACATCTCAGCATAAACATTGAAAGACAAAAGAAAATGAAATCAATACCTACTGAGGCAGAGAACTCTGACATCCCTAGAGAGCATAGAGTCACAGTAGGATGTTCCAAAATATTTCAAGAGAGAATTATGAATTGTGAAAGCAGAATTTGTGGCCTGCACAATAGAACTGGAAGAATAGAAACAAAACAAAACGAAAATTATTAGGGATGCAAATATATAGAAATGAAGGATGGTCTTAAAGAAGAAAAACAATAATGTTAAAAGAACACATGATCTCTGTACAAGCAAAAGATGCTTATCTTGAAGGTTGGAGGCATGGAAACTGTTTAAGGAAAATAGGTCTCCTAGAAGAAGATTACAAATGAAAAAACCTGAGCACCATAATGCAAGCAGCAATACAGGGAAACAACCCAGAACTTCTTACACAGAAAACAAAATGCCAATCAAGAGAATCCACAGATTCCCTCTTGGTCAGGGCTGAGTAGGAGGAGAAATATGCTGAAAATGAGCATGTTGAATGTTTTTAAAAATTGATTGAAATAAAGTTCCTACATCATCAGTATGTTTGTTCTTAACATAAACCAAAATTTGTGTTTGTAACTACTTTATTCTGTCATAGTAATAACATGTCAAAAGATAGCTGTAAATTCTTATTCTTCTAGTAGTTATTAACCTGAATTTTTATTTTGCTAACATCTCCACATTTATTATTCATACACTTAAGATTTACATAAAAAATTATTTCTTAAAATTCTTAAAAACCATAAATGTTGATTTTCTTCCTCTCTTTTTGATGCCAATTCTAACCAGAGGGCTCTTCATTTGAAGGAAGACTACTGCAGTTGGCGAAGCTTAAAATGCAGTAACTTAATCTTTCTAGCTATGAATGGAGATAATTGAAGCATAAGCTATTTAATGTTTTTGTGCACATTTATTTCAATGTGTCTGTAGTTTCTGGGGAAGCGACTGCACGTGAATAGAATAATTCATTGTTTTATTTGAAGCAGAATTTTGTCTAGTAGAAAAAGATTAAACTGGGTACCTAAAGTTCCAGTATTTGCCTAGATTTGCCATGAACTCATAGGTGATTTTCTATGTGCTAGGGATTATTTTTTTGTTGGTAAATGGCAGTTACATTATCCATTACCATTGCCCTTGATGTCCTTGAGTATGCTTTTGTTAGCTTTGTTAAGTGTGAAATGTCTTAGCAATGAAGAGTGAGAACTTTGCTGCATTTTGACAAAAATTTTCTTCTAAGTGGTTTATTTCATTCTAGTCTTCTATTTCTGTCAAAAGTTTATGTGGGACAGCTAGGTGGTATAGTGAATAGAATACCAGCCCTGGAGTCAGGAGGACCTGAGTTCAAATCCAACCTCAGACACTTAATATTTACTTAGCTGTGTACCTTGAGCAAGTCACTTAACCCCATTGCCTTGCTCAAAGAAAAAAGTTTGTGATATGCTGCTGATATAACCTGATAGTTTTTCCAATAAAATTGTCTACTTATGCTGCCCAGGTTTGTAATGCTGGGGCTGTTCATGGGTCCAGTTCCTACCTACTTCCGCAGAATTTTTGACCTAGGCCTCTTGACCTTTTGCTTTGCAGGATTCACCATATTGATGCTGAATATAGTGCAGTCACCTACGTAACCCTTACTTTTCTAGGTAGCTGGGGATGACAGGCATATGCCATTATATACCAAACCCATGGTTTACTTTTTAATAAATTCTACATTTATTTCTCTTTTGTTCTTTATTTCTTAATTCAATCATTCATTTGGTTTTTGTTTTTTTCTATAACTTTTTCATAATAGGGTAATGAACTTGAGAATCTATTAAGTTTCTATTAGATGAACCTAATGCCAACACTCTTCACAGTTCAATTGCAACTCTTACTGAATAGTTAACAAAAGGAAATTCGCTGGAATATGTAACAATCATTCGATGGCACTCACCTTCTCTGTAGGCAACCTTCCTCATCTCTATATGAAAATGTTTGTGCTGAGCAGGAAAGAGGATATAGTAAATCACATGGTTTTCAGAAATTTACCAAGTCAGAGATAGCTCCAATGACACATGAGTGGGATTTTTTTTTTTTATAAAACTTGCAGAAACCAGAAAACTTCATCAGGAAAATGGGCCGATTCGTTACCCAAGATGATTTTGACTCCTTTTAAGGTAAACTAAACCTTTTTTTGCCAGAGGTAAGGAAGGCGGCATGGGTGTAATCTATTTGGTAGGGCTCATAGATAGGAGTCATATCACAAATATTTGACTATGAAGTTCACTATCCTTAGGCATATTTGCTATTTTCTAAACTAAAAACTTCTAAAAGATATCAGAACAGAATTTAATACTATGTTTCTCTTAAAATGGCAAGCCAAGTAACATAGTATATAGAAAGCACTGAGCCTGGAGTCCAGAAGACCTGATTTCCAATGTGACTCGATACAAAGTAAGCTGTGTGACCCTGGGCAAGACACTTAACCTGTATCTGCCTCAGTTGCTTCCCCTTTAAGATTGTTGTATTTGTGAATCATTTAGCACAATGCCTATTAGTGCCACATATATAAATGTTTGTTACCTTTCTCCCCTTCACCTGTTTAAAATGCATCATCTTTTAGAGATTTTTATCTGCCAAGTATATGTGAAGCAACTCCAGAGGACAAATATCTAGGTCTTGATTCATTTATCTTTCCTATTGACCTTTTATGAATAGGAGATGCATTTTGAATTATTTTTTCACTAATATTGATAGGTTGCCCTAAGCCATATCCACATACTATGCAGTTCTACTTGTTATCATTGGAACACATTTCTGAGCTTGCTGACCACTGAGGGTTAGAGATACCTGCCATCTGTAACTAGGACATAATTTATCTGCAAAGCTAAATGATCTGTGTAATGCTTAAGTCTTTGCCCTTTTGTTGCAGACAAGATACTTTTGTAGTTCTGTGGTCTTAAAAGTTTTTGATAATTGTAGGGCAGTTAGGTAGTACAATGGATAGATATTGACCTTGGAGTTAGGAGGTTGGGAGTTTGAATCCAGCCTCAGACACTTGGCACTTAATAGCTGTGTGAACTTGGGCAAGTCACTTAACCCTGATTGCCTTACATCTCCAGTTGTCCTGATTCATATCTGGCACTTCACCCAGATGGCTCTGGAGGAGAAAGTAAGGCTGGTGACTTAGCACACCACCCCCCTCACTCAACACCAGTTCATGTGCTTGTCATGCCATCACTTCCCGGATGTCATGGTCTTCTTCAAAAATGGACAAACATTATTAAAAGTCTTTAATTAAGACTATTTTACCCAAACTGCATAATATACTAGCCTGTTCACTCCACTCCCTTCAAAAGGAAGTTTCTCTTTTTGAACATAGCACAGAACTTCTTCTGACTATATTCTTGTGAATCAGTAGCAAATGGTCCAGTTGTGTGTGGCATCAGTTAATCCCTAATGCATTTTGCTGTGATGATGACTGTCCATTTTCAGATCATTCAGAAATCTTAACTTTTAAACATTCCTAATATAATATTCACTGTAATCAGTTCTTTTGTTTTAATGAAGTTAACTGTTGTCTAGAATTTCCATATAAAATTGTATTGAAGAATTGCTATTTTTATGAAGTTCAATTATTTTTTCAAAAATTAATGAATACATGCATATACATACAGGTCATATTTGTGTTTCATATGTGTGTTAATGGAGAAAGAGATATGTATATAGACTTATTTTAAAGTTTATGCTTTTTTCTTTTGAAATTGGAGCACTGGTGGAGTTTGTTTTATAAACAGAGTACTCAGCCTCATATCCACCTTCAGAATTATTGTGTTTAACAGGGAAAGAAATCATTTTTGCCTAAGAATACAATTTTATTTCAGTAAGTGAAAACATCTCCCAGTATTGTTATAAGATCGTTGAAGGAAATTTAAACTTATTGAGAGTTTTTCCCAACATTTTTTTAGGATGTATAAGTTTAAGTTCTTAGTTACATATAGCTTAAATGATGTTTAATTTTTCTAGGTCTCTGAGAGTATAGTGTAGTTTTATAATTATTATTTTAATCATCTTAACTGTCCACATAAAACAAAATTAGATATAAACTACAATTTTCTAAATAATTTTGATGTGATTTTCCCCCTTCAGAACAAACCAGGATTCCCACATAAACCTTGACTAATTTCCTTTTTAAAAACATAAAGATTAATATAGCTTTAATATTCTGATGAGTCAGACCATTATTTTAAGACCAGACATTTTCCCTCAGTAAAACTGACATTCTATTGACTTTATGCTGACATTATAGTAAATAAAGCTCCAAATTTGGTTTTTGGAGTTCAGCTCCCCTTGACAGGGGATGTCTAATTTGACTGTCAGCTTTCCTATTGTTTTTAAAGTAATATTATAAAGTTCTGATTTTTTTTCTGTAAAACAAATCTAGTATAATTGTAATTAGCTATAAAGAAAAAATTTCATGTGATTCAAAATTTTTAAAAGTTTTCATATTTTAAAAAAAATCCACATCTCTAATGGAAGTATGTAGTTTCAGATTTAATTTAGTTGAGTATGTTGTTCAGGTAGAGTTTTCTAATACAGGAATTCTCTAGATCAGTAGTAGCTTAAGTCTCTTTCCTATTTATCCTGTTTTGGTAGCTGTAAGATACAAAACTATGTAAGCTAAACTGGTTATAGTGTACAGATAGAAGAAAAACTTCAGGGGAAAATATTAAATTATCTTAGAGGTATATGAAAGAGAAACCAAAAGCAATAAATATATTTCAAGTTTTATAGGCCTTTCAAATGTATGTTACTTAATGATCATTGAAAATCACGGGAAATAGGAGTAGCAAGGTAGCACAATGGCTAGAGCACCAGCCCTAGAGTACCTGAGATAAAATCCATCCTCAAACACTTAATTGCCTAGTGACACTGGGTAAGTCACTTAACCCCATTGCCTTAAATAAATAAAAAAAAAATTTCAAAAAGAAAATCACAGGAAATACAATTTTTAAATTTTTTATTATTTTTTCTTTAGATTTTATTAATTTTGAGTTTTACATTTTCCCCCATTCTTCTTTCCCTCCCCCACCCCCATAAAAGGCATTTTCTTTATATTGTTTCCATAGTATACATTGATCCAAACTGAATGTGATGAGAGAGAAATCATATCCTTAAGGAAGAAACATAAAGTATAAGAGATAACAAGATCAGACAATAAGATATCAGGTTTTTTTTTTTCTAAATTAAAGGTAATAGTCCTTGGTCTTTGTTCAAACTCCATAGTTCTTTCTCTGGATACAGATGATAATCTCCATCACAGACAGCCCCAGATTGTCCCTGATTGTTGCACTGATGGAATGAGCAAGTCCATTAAGGTTGATCATCACCCCTATGTTGCTGTTAGGGTATACAGTGTTTTTCTGGTTCTGCTCACCTCACTCAGCATCAGTTCATGCAAATCCCTCCAGGCTTCCCTGAATTCCCATCCCTCCTGGTTTCTAATAGAACAATAGTGTTCCGTGACATACATTTGCCACAGTTTGTTAAGCCATTCACCAACTGAAGGACATTTACTTAATTTCCAATTCTTTGCCACCACAAACAGGGCTGCTATGAATATTGTTAAACAAGTGATGTTTTTATCTTTTTTCATAATCTCTTAAGATACCCAGTAGTGGTATTGCTGGATCAAAGGGTATTCACATTTTTGTTGCCCATTGAACATAATTCCAGATTTTTCTCCAGAAAGGTTGCATGAGTTCACAGCTCCACTTGTTATTTTATTATTAAGTGTCTGAGGCCAGATTTGAACTCAGGTACTCCTGAGGGTCAATGCTTTATCTACTGCATCACCTAGCTGCCCCCCCCCAGAAATATTTTGAAAATAATTTTATTTTTTCATTTAAAAATTGCAGGTTTATCTCAGACAAAGCAGCAGCAAAAAGAGATAGCGTTAGAAGAGATAAGGAAGGAAACTTTATCCTCCTAAAAGGTACCATAGACAATAAAGTCATTTCAATATTGAATATATATGTACCCACTGGGACAGCACCCAAATTCTTAGAGGAGAAGCTGAAAGAACTATAGGAAGACATAGAAAGCAAAACTCTACTTATGGGAGACCTCAACCTCCAGCTATCAGATCTAGATAAATTGAATCATAAAACAAACAAGAAAGAAATTAGGGAGGTAAATAGATTGTTAGAAAAATTAGATATGGTAGACTTATGGAGGAAACTGCATGGGGATAGAAAGGAATATACCTTTTTCCTCAGCAGTACAGGGAACTTATACAAAAATTGACCATGTTCTAGGACATAAAAACCTAATGATCAACTGCAGAAAGGCAGAAATAGTGAATACATCTTTTTCAGATCACAATGCAATAAAAGTCATATGCAGTACTGGGCCAAGGAGATATAGACCCAGAACAAATTGGAAACTGAATAACCTCATTTTAAAAAATGAATGGACCAAAAAACAAATTATAGAAAGAGTTAACCATTTTATCCTAGATAATGATAATAATGAAACAATATACCAAAACCTATGGGATTCATTCAAAGCAACTCTCAGGGGATATATTATAGTTCTAAATGCTTATATGAATAAATTGGAGAAAGAGGAAATCAGTGAACTAAACATGCAACTAAAAAAATTAGAGATAGCTGTGTGGCCTTGGGAAAGCCACTTAACCCCATTTGCCTTACAAAAACCTAAAAAAAAATTAGAGAAAGAACAAATCAAAAATCCCCAATTAAGTACCAAATTAGAAATTCTAAGAATTAAAGGAGAAATTAATAAAATTGAAAGCAAAAAAACTATTGAATTGATAAATAAAACCAAAAGTTGGTATTATGAAAAAAACCAATAAAATTGATAAACCTCTGGTCAATTTGATTAAAAAAAAAGAAAGAAGAAAACCAAATTGCTAGTATCATAAATGAAAAAGGTGAACTCACCACCAATGAGGAGGAAATTAAAATAATAATTTGAAATTATTTTGCCCAACTCTATGCTAATAAATTTGATAATCTAAGTGAAATGGATGAATATTTACAAAAATATAAGTTGCCCAGGTTAAATGAAGAAGAGATTAAATACCTAAACAACCCTATCTCAGAAAAAGAAATTCAACAAGCCATTACTGAACTCCCTAAAAAAAAAAATCTCCAGGGCCTGATGGATTCACAAGTGAATTCTACCAAACATTTAAGGAACAATTGGTTCCAATACTATATAAACTCTTTGGAAAAATAGGGAAAGATGGAACTCTACCTAACTCTTTCTAGGAAACCAATATGGTACAGTTACCTAAACCAGGAAGAGTTAAAACAGAGAAAGAAAATTATAGACCTATTTCCCTGATGAATATAGATGCAAAAATCCTAAATAAAATCTTAGCAAAACGATTACAACAAGTCATCACTAGGATAATACATTATGATCAAGTAGGATTTATTCCAGGAATGCAGGGTTGGTTCAATATTAGGAAAACTGTTAGTATACTCAATTTTATCAACAACAAACCTATGAGAAATCATGTGATCACATCAATAGATGCTGAAAAAGCTTTTGACAAAATACAGCATCCATTCCTATTAAAAACACTAGAGAGTGTAGGAATAAATGGACTGTTCCTTAAAATAATTAGCAGTATGTATCTGAAACCATCAACAAGCATTATATTCAATGGGGAGAGGCTAGAGGCATTCCCAATAAGATCAGGGGTGAAACAAGGGTGCCTATTATCACCACTACTATTCAATATTGTATTAGAAATGTTAGCATCAGCAATTAGAGAAGAAAAAGAATTTAAAGGAATTAGAATTGGGAAGGAAGAGACAAAACTCTCACTCTTTGCAGATGACATGATGGTCTACCTAGAGAATCCCAAGAAATAATCTAAAAAACTACTGGAAACAATTAGCAATTTTAGCAAAGTTCCAGGTTATGAAATAAACCCTCATAAATCCTCAACTTTTCTATATATGTCTAGCAAGAAACAACAGGAAGAGCTAGAAAGAGAAATCCCATTCAAAGTAACCTCAGACAATATAAAATATTTGGGAGTCTATTTGCCAAGACAGACTCAGAATCTTTTTGAAAACAATTATAAAACACTTCTCACACAAATTAAATTAGATTTAAATAACTGGGCAAATATCAACTGCTCATGGATAGGTAGAGCTAATATAATAAAAAATGACAATTCTACCAAAACTAAACTATCTGTTTAATGCCCTACCAATCAAAATTCCAAATAATTACTTTAACGAGTTAGAAAAAATTGTAAGTAAATTTATATGGAGAAATAAAAAGTCAAGAATTGCCAGGATCTTAATGAAAAAAAGTGCAAAAGAAGGTGGCTTAGCCCTACCCGATCTAAAATTATATTATAAAGCATCAATCACCAAAACTGTTTGGTATTGGCTAAGAAATAGATTGGTGGACCAGTGGAATAGACTAGGTGTAAAAGCAGGAGATGATTATAGTAATCTGCTGTTTGATAAACCCAAAGAGTCCAGCCATTGGGATGAAAACTCCCTCTTTGATAAAAATTGCTGGGAAAATTGGAAGTTAGTATGGAAGAAACTTAGATTAGACCAACACCTCACACCCTTTACCAAGAAAAGATCCAAATGGTTACAGGACATAGACATAAAAAACAATACTATAAGCAAATTAGAAGATCAAGGACTAGTATACCTGTCAGATCTCTGGAAAGGGGAGCAGTTTACAACTAATGGTTCTGACAGAGGATTCATTTCTAAAATATACAGAGAACTGAGTCATATTTTTAAAACAAAAAGCCATTCCCCAATTGACAAATGGTCAAAGGATATGCAAAGGCAATTTACAGATGAGGAGATCAAAGTAATCTATAGCCATATGAAAAAATTCTCTAAATCATTAATTATTAGAGAAATGCAAATTAAAGCTTCTCTGAGGTACCACCTCATACCTCTCAGATTGGCCAGTATGACCAGGAAGGATAATGATCATTGTTGGAAGGGATGTGGGAAATCTGGGACACTATTACACTGTTGGTGGAGCTGTGAACTCATCCAACCCTTCTGGAGAGCTATTTGGAACTATGCCCAAAGGGCAACAAAAATGTGCATACCCCTTGACCCAGCAATACTACTACTGGGTCTATACCCTGAAAAGATGAGGAAAATGGGTAAAAACATTACTTGTACAAAAATATTTATAGCAGCCCTGTTTGTGGTGGCAAAGAATTGGAAATCCAGTAAATGTCCTTCAATTGGGGAATGGCTTGGCAAACTGTGGTATATGTATGTCATGGAACACTATTGTTCTATTAGGAAACCAAGAGGGATGGGATTTCAGGGAAACCTGGAGGGATTTGCATGAACTGATGCTGAGTGAGATGAGCAGAACCAGAAAAACACTGTACACCCTAACAGCTACATGGGAGTGATGTTCAACCTTGAAGGACTTGCTCATTCCATCAGTGTAACAATCGGGAACAATTTTGGGCTGTCTGCAAAGGAGAGTACCATCTGTATCCAGATAAGGAGCTGTGGCGTTTGAACAAAGTGCAAGGACTATTCCCTTTGATTTAGGGGGAAAAAAAACAGATAGCTTATTGTCTCATCTTGTTACCTCTTTCTCTTTAAGGATATGATTGCTCTCTCATCACACCCAGTTTGGATCAAGGTACAACATGGAAACAAAGTAAAGACTGACAGAGTGCTTCCTGGGGGGGGGGGGGAAGCAAGATTGGGAGAAAAATGTAAAACTCAAATAACATCTTTAATAAAAATAAGTTTAAATTTAAAAAAATACAAATAAAAATTGCAGGTTAATCCAGAAGTTTTCACTTTTCAGAAGTTTACATGTTTTATCTCCACACTACAGTTGTTAATCTGATATATAGATGAGGGGTCTCAGAAACAAATAGTCTTAGACTGAAGTCTAGACTGTATTTTAAGCTTAGGGCTCTCTCTGTCTCTCTCTGTCTCTGTCTCTCTCTGTCTCTCTGTCTGTCTGTCTCTCTCTCTCTCTCTCTCTCTCTCTCTCTCTCTCTCTCTCTCTCTCTCTCTCTACCCCAGAGTAGCAGTGATTATTCACATTTATCTTCTTGCCAGCAACAGCCTATGAGAACAACTACTATTATTATCCTTTATAGGAAAAAGGACTGATCTGCCTCAGATCATCCAGCTAGTAAGATCTCCTGACATGAAGATCACTGTTATTTCCATGATGCTGCTTTTGTATTAATAGTTTGTATTTAGGATTTTCATATAATTGTTTCTTGTAATAGGGCAAGATATCTCAAAATGTTAAGACTTTTTTCTGCCTTGAACATTAGTATGATATTTTCACATTTGATTTTTTATAAGTAATAGTTTAAAACAGAAAATGTCACAATATTACATGAAAGAAAAATTTACTGAATTCTATGTATAATATTGGTCTTTTTTAAATTTTTAAATGGCTATTGGGTCATGAAAAATGACTAGATTTACTTCTGAAAAGTCTATCATTAGCTGAACCTGTTAAATTTTTTCCATTTATTCCTTGGTTATTAATCCATAAAAGTTGCTTCCTCTATTGTTGAATGTGCACATCATATTGGCTGTCAAATTTGCAATTATAACTTTATTTTTTCCAGATTTGTTCCTTACTACAATATCAAGTTCTGATACCTTTCAGTTTGAAATATGGGAAAATAAGGTAAGAAATCTTTTAAAGTTTGGTATTTTAAAACCATGATTTGCAGCAGAAGCACATAAGTAAAGGAAATATAATCAAAGCAATCACCCTAGTATTGGTTTCAGAAATAAATAGAAAAAACATTAAGAGCCTGTAGTTGCATTGTTGCATTCAAACTGCTGAAGGAAATGATTCACTCAGCATCAATTCCTCTGCAGGTTTTTAGCACAACTGCCAATTAAACCAATCAGTCTACCCTAATGTGCATGTTAACAGGGTTCCTGCAGTGTTGTCAGCTGTTCTAAGAGGTTACTGTCATTTAATTTGTCAGCATGATGGTTTATGAAGAAAAATCTTTTTAAGGGATTAATTTCTCCTCCTTCCCTCCAGGCTTATATATTTTTAGTCTGGTTTAAACCTGACTAAAAGAAATTAGATTTAGATATGAGCTTACTGCCAAGTTGACTGAATTGAATTGTTTCTTCCAGTAAAATGTTTTAAAAATACTACTCAAATTTTTTTTGGGGGGGTGATTTTGAGATTTCATAAAAAGAATAATTCAACATAGGCAGACTGAAATCTTTTAGAAACAGGATGATTAAATTTCCTAAATTTCAAACAATTTCAGCATGAGAAATCCCTTATTTGGTCCAGATTGGTTCCATCGTCCTTGTTCTTTTACTAATGGGTTAACTAAAAAATGAACAATAAGATTTATCAGAACTATATATAATGTCATTTTTTTTTAATTTTACCACATCATTGTGTATTTTCTTAAACATACTAGGTGTTCCTTAACATTTTTTGATTTGTTGATTTTTAAGTTTACAAATAATGTAAGAGACTTTACGGGAACTTGGCAGTTATAAACATTTCCCTCATCAACTAAATGCACTATTGTGAGGAGACATTCATTGGAAACCATTTATTAAACTCAGGATTTAATCTTTTTATACAAATGAAAAGACAAGAGCATGACAAGTTGAACATTATTCTCAACGTGAAAAAAAGAAAATCCTTGAATGTGTACTACATTGATACTAGATTTAAACATACCTGTGTTCATTTATTCATCAAACTTGTATTAAGCATTTATATACTATATGCATAAATAAATGTGTGTATATGGATATATGTATAGTTGATGATTATGCTGAGGAGGATAAAATTTACATTAAACAATCATGTTTCTTATGAAGCTTGCTGTTCAGATGTGAAATGTGTAAAATACATGTCCATGTATGATTTGAATGTGTGCAATTTTAATTTTTTATTAAGTTATATGATAAAATAATAAACAGTTATTTCATACAGGCTGTGCAGGTTAACTTCTAGGGTAGTAAAGTACAAGAAATAAAGATAATTATAATAGAAAAATAAATTCTCAATTATCAGACAAAATCATGGGTAAATATGTGTATAGATTTGTTATAATACATTTTTCTTAGCTTATATAATCATAGAATCAAACAAGTATGTTTGTATGTACATATTTATTACATGCCTACATTTCTGATCCCAATACAGTATAATACATTTATATTATATTTATTTATATTGTCATGTAACTAGGTTCTATCCTCAACCCACTTTTTGTCTCTCCATTTCATCTCTTTCGATCATTTTATCTTTGACTTCAATTATCACCCATATGTCCTCAAATCCAAAGTCTCTGTCTCTTCTCTGCTCTGCTCAGTTCTGATGATTTTCTCCACTTCAGTGATCTTGAGGATTCCAAACTCAACATATCCAAAATTGAATTCATTATCTTACTCAGAAAACCTTCCTCTTCCTCTGATTTCATTTTCTTTTAATAAGGGACTGATTTCTCCTCCTCTCCTTATTACCAATCCCTCGCCCCATATATCCATTTGTCATTTCTCTGAGCTAATGAGCATCTCTTGATTGATAAAAATTGAAACCATCTACTTTTCTCACTGTCTCAGAAACCCGTGACATCATTTCCACTTCTTTTTTCTCATGACTCTGACAATGAAATGACTCTTCTCCTTGCCAAAGCAATCTCTCTACATGTGTCCTTGATTTTATATAACATATTGCAGTCTTAAACTTCTCTTTAATCTTCCACCTCTCCCTATCCTTTCATTCCTTCACTACTACTTTCAGATATGCTTGTCTCTATCATTAACACTTCAGCCAAACTCCTAGAAAAAGCTCTCTTCAGTCACTATCTCACTTTTCCCCACTCTCACTTACTAGATCTTCTAATTTTGTTGACTCCTAATTTCATCATTCAATTGCAGCTTCTGTCTCAAAAATTATCAGTTATTTTTTTAATTGACCAATCTGATGGACTTTTTTCCAATCATTTTCCCAGACTCTGTCTCCAACTTTTCTTACTCAATTAACTCTGTGTTTGTGTTTGTGCATGTACACACACATGCATACATGTGAGTTTTTCATAGATCACTAATTTTTATTCGAATTACTCCAGCTTTATATATCCAGCCCCAGTCTTACCAAGCTTCTATTAGATGTTTCAAATTCAGTGATTTTGAAACATCTCAAGTTCAACTCATTACCTTTCTTTTCAAACCCACTACCCATCTTCCAAACTTCTCTATTTCTCTTCAAGGCATCACCATTCTTTTCGTTTTCCAGATTTGTAACCTTAGAGTTATCCTCATCTCCTCATTCTCCCTCCCTCCTTATATCCAATCAGTTGCCAAATCTTGCCATTTCTACCTCCATAATGTTACTGATACCTGATAACCTTTCTATTCATATAGGTGCCATCTTGATTAAGGCATCAGTCATTTACCAAATCTTCCCAGTTCTACCTCCATAATATTTCTCTCATCAATCCTTTCTCTCCATTCACACAGCTACCACCTTAATTCAGGTCCTCAGTCCCTTAGTTTTTTGCAGTGACCCTCTAATTGCAATAGGGGATGATATCTAGGAAATCGAAATAGCCTCAAGTCTCTGCTCCCTTCAGTCTATCCTCCATACTGCTGTCATTAACTATAATTCTGACTGTGTTAGTCTCCTGCTCAATAATTAAGTCTACTGGTTTCCTGTTGCCCAAAGTATCAAATGTTAACTCCTCTATTTGATTTATAAAGCCCTTCAGAAGATTGCCCAAATGTTCTGAATATTTTTTCAAAATATTTTTTCAGGCCCATTGTACAATTACTCCTCCTCTTCTTCCAGAGGCATTCCATCTCCTGTCTCTGTGTCTTCATGCTGGTTGAATTTTAAATGCATTTCTTTCTCACCTGTCTTTTAAACGTCTTCCTTCAACTGCTGGCCCATCCTCTTCAATTACCTTGTATATAAATATAGTACTTTATATTTGTTCTGTTTAGATATATGTTCTTTATATTTCTTTTATTCAAAGTAAATCCTTAAGAGTATTCCTTGTGTTAATATGCACATATATGTTCATTTACTTGTACATATATGCAAGCACAAACATAACATACATGTTCCCATTCCTTTTCCTCTTACAGGAATTGAGAAGACCCTTGACTCTTTGCCCCTGAAATGAAATGAATTAAAAATAAAAGCCTAGCACAATCAATGTTTAATAAATGATGATCCACAAATTGCTTCTATAATTTTTTCTACCTTGATAATATTATTTTCTAGAAGTTTTGGGAAATAATAGTTGAATTGAATCTTGAAAAGAACCAATGATTTATAGAAAAATGAAGAAGTAGTACATTCCAGGTAAAAGGAACAAAGAATACAAACTCATGGAAATGAGAGATGGCATATCATTAGCAAGGAGACCTTTTATGTAATAAAGCCAAAAAGGTAGATTGGGTTGGGTTGTAAATAGCTTAAATGCCAGACAGAGATATTTGTATTTGATTCTGGAAAGAGTTGGTAACTATTGGAATTTATTCAGTGATAATTTCAGACATGCACTCTAAGTAAATACTTTTGATGACTTTATAGAAGATGAATTAGAGTGGGGAGAGATTTAAGAGAGGGAATACTATTCATTAGGAAGTTCTTGTTAAAGTTTTGAGGAAGGGGCAGCTAGGTGGCCTAGTGGATAAAGCACTGGCCTTGGAGTCAGGAGTACCTGGGTTCAAATCTGGTCTCAGACACTTAATAATTACCTAGCTGTGTGGCCTTGGGCAAGCCACTTACCCCCATTTGCCTTGCAAATACCTAAATAATAATAATAATAATAATAATAATAATAATAAAGTTTTGAGGAAAGGTAATTAATGCCTGAACTGAAATAATGGCTTTATGAGGGGAGCTGAAGGGTCATATGGAAGATATGACAGCTATTCACATATGTTCTCTTGATATGGCTTGAGTTATATACCAAGCTTTCTTTAAACTTGTTCCCCGCCCTGCTGTTTCTTGTTGCTTTATGAGTCATTACTCATATTGTACTATTTTTTCATAAAATTTTACAATCACATTTATAGTCTTAAGATAAAATTGATTTCCATATTTGTCTACTAACTAGAAGACTTGGTGCTTGTTAACTGAGATTTCTAGATCTTTTGATGTCTCCTCTTGATTGCAATTGATTTTTATAAATTAAACTTCCTTAACAAATGTTGATAGTATGGGTGTATATTTGTCCTTTTATTAATTTCCCCATTTGTGGGGGATCAATTGCTTATTTAAATAGATCAGTTTTGCCTTAGTTGCATACTATAGCATCTCATTTTTTTTAATTTGCTTCTTATTTTAATCCTTGATTTTTTCAAACCAATGGAAAATTATTCTATCAGAAATTAGTTGTTTCTTGTTTATTAAAATATGATCATTACTTTTGTAATATTATTAAGTGTTCATCTTATCTACCACCATTTGACTTTATCCAAGCAAATGTTCATGCTACATGAATATGAGACTACCACATCATAATCAGCAAGTCTTTGGCTTTTCTCTTTTCTTATTACTAAACTTTTCCAAAATTTTTTTCACTTTCCTTTCTTAAGCCTACCTTTGTATTGATATAATTGAGTTACTGAAGTAAATGTGGCTTTCGTTGGAAGATGTTTTCAGTATATTCTAAAAATATCTTTGTCTCCTCATACTGTATAAGAAATAAAAGGTTTGGGCAGGTGGGTGGCACAGTGGATAGAGCACTGGCCCTGGACTCAGAAAGACCTGAGTTCAAATCCAGCCTCAGACACTTAATAATTACACAGCTATGTGACCTTAGGCGAGTCACTTAACTCCATTGCCTTGCAAAAAACAGTACAAATTTAAGAAACTCATAAGTTGAAATATATTCATAGTGATTCTTCTGAAAATGTTTATCTCTGACATTGCAAAGACAAAATATATCCCATGAAATGTTACCTTTGGATACACATTTTAAGGTCACCTTAGCCAACTCCTTCATTCGCCCCTACAAGGAAAACTCACAAACTGTCTTCATTTATAACTAGAATGTCTAGACTCATACAATTCCCATTCTCCAGTAGTATGTCCCTAGGCAAGGGTCTTACATTTTAAGTACCAAAACAGATTTAAATTGTCTTAGAACCATATGATCCCACCATTATCCTGTCAGCATCCTAATGATGATGGGTTATTAAGACCAGAGAATTCATCATCAAGCAGTAGCCTACAAATAATAAACTTCCCTATACCTGCTAGACTGAACCTTTTAGGCTATTGCTAAGCCAATACTTGAAGTTTCTCCAGCATTCTACAACTTTACAAGATTTTTCCTTTGCTGAGATGGAGTTATAGAACCCTGGGTCACCTTCAGAAGGTATCGGGTTAGCATTTTTTTTCATATTTTCAGAATGACTCACAGCATTTTTAACAGAAGTATTTCTGTGTTTAACAGGATGGAAATTTTTCTTCTGCCAGTTACATAATTCAGAAACCCCAAAACATGAAGCTGGTTGGTCAGTCAGCATTTGCAGACTTTGGTAAGGATGATTATTTGCTTGAATCCCTCTTCCTCCCTTACCCTTAGAAAGATGTAAGATCTTTTCCATTTCATTTAATAAAATCAATTCTTATTACTTTTCTTGGGTATTGGAAAATGTCCAGTGTCTCTAGATCCATTGCAGTTGGAAAAAAAAACCTGTGATCTCATTTAGACCATTGTTTAATGTTTAACAATTATTTAATCTATTCACATGAAGTTTCACATAGTTATTGCTTCATAATGTATGTTTCTGTCAAACAACTACTTTTTAAATAAAAAAATAACAGGGGGGGATATTTTTCTTATAAATTCATAAAATAGAGTAGCAGCATGCTGTGATAGATGGGCACTAGACTGAGAGTCATGACTTTGATGACCTTGGATAAAGTCATTTAACCTCTTGTGCCTCAGTTTCTTCATCTGCCTCAAATCAGGCAATTGAACTTGATATCCTGTAAAATTCCTTTCAATCAATATATGATCTATATAAACTAGACCATATTCCTATAAGACAATTCTTAATCATAATGTATGTGTGTATATGAATATTATATATACATACTCAAATGTCTATAAAAATGAAAATAAAAGTATATTTGAAGTTTTTCATGAATTTTCTTTATTTTTAGGTGTTTTTTCCATGTATAATGATTTTTGATTTGATGAAAAATATTTACTGTATTTTCCATACTATTTATGTTAATAAAAAGGTATTTCATAATATTTAAGGTTCAAAATATTGATGCTTGGCCGAACTTCTTCCCCAAAGAAAACTGATTAGAAAAATATTTGTGCATTTTCATTTGCATAAGAGCATGTTAGACATGAACCATGTAGACACAATTCCAGTTGAACAGTTCATGAAGGTCATAATGGATCATATATCTAGATCTAGAAATTTAGATCTCAGAAATCATTTAGTTCATCCGCTTTATTTTATCAATTAAAATGGAAACAGACATAAAGGTGTAACTTTACTTGCCTAGGGTCACAGAGATATTAAATGATAGAATTGAGATTTAAATCCAGATTCTCTAGTTATAAATCCAGCTTTCTTTCCCTTCTGCGGCATGCTGCATCCTTTTTTTAACCTATTCCAAAAATCAAAGGAAATCTAATCTTATGACTCAAGTTATTAGCTCTTTTATAAAAACATCATGAATTCTCAGTTATGGATTTTCCACCAGAAACAAAATGACTTTCCCTTTTCTGTGACCTTTAGATTCAGCTTGATTTGCAGGTTGCCAGATTAGTTAGAAACATTCAAAAATTCTTATGACCATTTGGCAATCTGTTAAGGATAACCTAGAAAGAATTCCCAAATTGAGTAGTACAATAATGAATTTCTAAAGACCCTATCAGCTCTGTTATTCTTCAACTTGTTCTTTCAAACCAGTTACTATAATCTTGGATAAATTGGAAGTTTCATTATCATTTACTGGTACTACATTCCTCACAAAGTAGCCTAAGGTGACATTTTAAATATTAAAGAATGTATATTGAAATGTGCCTGGGGGCAGCTAGGTGGCCTAGTGGATAAAGCATCGGCCTTGGAGTCAGGAGTACCTGGGTTCAAATCTGGTCTCAGACACTTAATAATTACCTAGGTGTGTGGCCTTGGGCAAGCCACTTAACCCCATTTGCCTTGCAAAAACCTAAAAAAAAAAAAAAGAAAAGAAAAAGAAATGTGCCAGGTAGGTGCTTAAAAATTTCACATAGAAAATTGTTTTTAAATGTCTGCCCAACCTAAAACACAGACTTGTAGCTCAAAAATAAGCCCTACAAATCATCTAGTATGAGCTCTGCATTTTGCAGGTCTAGTGAGTGGCTTACTTTAAGGTAATTAAAAATAGAGCCAAAACTTGAATAATAAGAGACCCTATTGTAGCCAACATTTAAGTTTTACAAGGTACTTTCTTCATTAAAAAATATTGTGAGATTGTGTATGAATATTATCATCTCCATTCTGTAGACAGTAAAACTGAGAATAAGAGTAGTCATGTAACTTGCCAAATCACCCATCTTAAAGTCAAATGCAGGTCTCTTCCTGTTTATACTAACTTTGCCCTTTCTTTACATCATGGAGCCTGACCTGGGAGTCCAGGGAATTCTGGGAATAGCGGCTGATGATTTGAAATCTATAATGTTATTTAGAAGACGTTGTGAACCTACCATAGACATCCTTTCATCTCAGTATGTAATTATTACTGTAGAAGCGTAATGAAAAACAAAAGTAGGAAATAATCACATTCAATTTGTATTACATTCAAACCTCAAATAGCCAGCCTCAAAATTTAGTATTTTTCTGCATAATGTTCTTAAGGTTTTATTTTTCTCTTAGAAAGAACAATTAAAAGAAAACAATATCTAGAATTTATTGTATGAATCCTATGATGTGTTAAAATTAGGAAAGACTCAGCTAGTCTTCTAAATTTTTATCTATAGCATGACTGTCACACTGTAAAATTTGTTGACTAGCATACTATCTGGTGCAAGAAACAATGTTTTCTATTTAAGAAATGGTTCTATTCCTTGAAAATTCCAGTGTAGGTGAAACTTTTCTATCTAGATAATCTTGACTATTGTTTACACTAGGGTACAGCTAAGTGTGGCTGTGCTTTATGATTAAATCTTTTCTTTAACAGGAACATGTGAAGGAATGTTATTTCTACTTTTCAGGTAGGGAAATGGAGAAAAATAGATTAATAGCCTTGGGGCACAGTATGTCCTTGGTAGAATTTGAATTGTAAGGTCTCCTGACTCATTAACCTACTTTTGATAAAGAATCAGAAGACCAGACCAACTCTATTTTTATCTACCCATCACACTCAATAAATCAGCATTTGTTCCTGCTTACTAAGTGCACTGTGCTTAGAGAAGGGGAGAAAAATACAACAATGAGATAGTCTACGTTTTTGTGAGAATCAGCTTGTATGTATATAAGTGAATTAAAAACATGCAAAACAAGGGTGAAGGGGTAGTCAGGAAAGGTTCATATTAAGGGGAGCACTTAGGGAATCTAAATGTTTCAAAGTGAGAATGGGCATCATATTTATAAGGAATAGCAAATAAACCAGTTTGTCTTACATGAACAAGAAATATATAATATCTATGAATAAGAAAATGGGTATAAATCTGAAAAGGTAATTCAGGGCCAGATGGTGAAAGGCTTTGTTTGCCATACTAAGAAGTTTCTGTTTGATGGTAGTCAATAGGGAGCCACTAGAGTCTTCTTGAGCAGAATAGTGACCTGGTCAGACCTGTGCTTTGGTTTTATCACTTTGGCAGCTAAGTGCAGAATGGATTGGAGAGAGAATTGAAGGCAGGGATTTTGAAAATGATGATCCTAGCATCTCAAGAGTTGGAATGGATCTCAGAAGATATCTAGTACATCCCAATAGCTGAGAAGAAATTTCCTATATAGTATCCCTTCCCATTTGATCATCTAACATCAGCTTTAATAGGTAGCATTTATATAATACTTTAAGGTTTGCAAAGAGCTTTACATATGTTGTCCCATTTGGTCCTCACAACAATACTATGAGCTAGGTGCTATTTTTTTCCCCCACTTTACGGATAAGGAAACAGGCATAAACCAAGGTTTAAATGAATTCCTTAGGGCCACATGTTCTAAGGTGAAATTTGAATTCAAGTCTTCCTGATTACAAGTCTAGCACTCTATTGACTTTAGCACAAGCTGCCTCTAATGCTACCTTAAGACTTTTAATAAGAAGAAACTTGCTTCTCCTTGAGGTATTTCATTCACCTTTTAGATAGTTCTAATCCAGAAAGTTTTTCTTTATATATTAGTGTAATTTTGAGTTCCCTCAGTAATTAATCCTGGTTACCTTCTTTTAGACAAATTTGAACTTGTCATTATACTTATTAAAAATGCAGTGCTTCCTTATGTATTTCAACCAAAAAGAGGGGTCAGTAAAATTGCAGTCTCCAATTTACCCTTAGAAAAGCTTTTTACTGCCATGGCAACTAGTTGACTCATATTTAGCTCATATTCCACTAAAACTCACAGTCCTTTTTCATATCACACATATTTAACAATGTCTTTCCCATCCTTTCTTATGTTGTTAATGTTTTTAACCTTGATTTTAGACTTTGCATTTATCACTATTACATTTCATTTTATTAATTCCCACTGTTTATACTAGCTTTTTGAGATTTATTTTTAATTCCAGTTGTATGATCTAAGGTATTAGCTGCTTTTCCCACAAATCTATAGATTTGATTATCATGTCATTTACACCCTCAGCCAAGTCATTAATAAAAAATGTTGAAAAGCACAGAATCCTGTGTCTCCACTAAAGATCTTCATTGAGGTTGCCATTTCTGAATACACTTAGCTATTCCATTGTCTAATTGACATATCTTCATTTTGTCCATAAGGATATTTTTAGCAACTGAAATATTTGGCAAAATTTAGCATCTGATAGATATAAGGTTCTTCCCAAGGTCATTCCTTGAACAAAGAAGAAAATGAAGTTACTTTGTCTTGATTTCTTCATAAATTTTGCTATATATTGATCATTGCTTTCCTTTCTAAGTACTCAAACACCATTCCTTTAATAGTATGTACTAGAATTTTGTCAGGAATATCCAAGTTCACTACCCTATAGCATGAAAAATCATGGATTTTAAAGTTGAAAGGTACCACAGCTTCTATCTAGTTTAGTCCATGCAGCTTTACACACCATCTTTACCTATTAGATATCTATTGCCCAAAACTCAAAACCTCTTAAAGAAGTCCTTTTGCTTTCTTGCAGTTACTGGTAAACACATCTCATTGTATATAATAAGGTATTTTAGTTATTCCACCCTTTTCCTTAAAGAATTGTTTTGGCGCTCACTGGTCTCTTGTGATCACCTGGGAATGTTCTGAAAGATACTAAATACATACATACACACACACACACACACACACATATATGCAATGTTTAAGCTAAATCACTTTGCCATTTAAGAATTTGTCAGTAGTTTAACCTATATTTAGTTGCTTTTTCCCTCAAAGCATGGTAAAAATTTAATTTATATATTAGCACTTTTCCATGAATTAAAATAAATAATAAAAAAATCAGGATTGCTCCTCTTTTTTTCATTAAGCATGTCCATTCTATGATCATTTTTTCAAGAATCTTCATGCCTTTCTCATACTGATCAAATATTGATCCATGAAGTTGGTTGATTTTTTGTATCTCCTGCCATCTGACATTCTAAATTTGTTAAGGACTCTCTTCATACAGAGTCCAAAAAGTGTTCCAGTTATGATTCAGCCATGTATTGAGAGTAAAGGATAACCAAATAGTTCAAATGTTTTACTGGTACCACAAAATGCAAAAAAGAGCAAAAGAAGGATTGTAGGAAATTGGAGAGGGCTTCTGGAAAATTTACAAGAGAATATAGACAAGAACCACATAAGCTGAGAATGTGTGAATTGTATTTCAGGAATAACCATATTCATGATAACAATGCTCCACTGAAGCAATTATCAGTATTTCTCTGGAAGAAATGTTTTTAACCTGGGTTCAATGAACATTTTTAAAAAATATTTTAATAACAATATATCAATATATTTGATTTCTTTTGTAACCTGCAATGTTATGTTTTTTGCATTTAGAAGATACAATTCTCAAAAGGAATCCATAAACTTTACCAGATTGCTAAAGGAGTCCACAACACAAAAAACTTAAGAATATCCTTAATCTAAACAGTGTACAAAAAAACATATTTTAAAAGAGGCATGCAACTATGCAAACAACTGTTTACTTAATCCATGCAAAGCCTGTTAACTAATCTGACTGATTCTTTTCACTGATTATCTTTGTGTTTTTATTTTAAACTCAGTTGATGGAGTCAGATAACATACTGATGCAGTCTCTGTTAGGAGCAATAGTCTAACCCTACCCTCCTTTCAAGTTAGAATAATTTTTCCTTAAAAGATATCAGGACATTCCTTGAGATTTGATTGACTCAGACTCTTGACATCTATCTCTTCATCATCACCAAAATATTAAGTTCGGATAATACTTCTATGGATAAGACCCCAGCTCAATATACTGTAAAGGAGGAGTCAGTCAAATAGGTTGGAGAACCAAGAGAAAATGGTGTCCCATAATTAACAGAGAGGAGTATATTATAGAAAAAATGATCAACAGTATTAGAGGCTTCAGAGAGGTCAAGAAGTATGAGAATTGAAAGAAAGCAAATGGGTAATTAAGAAATCACTGATGACTTTGGAGAGAGTGGGTTCAATGAACGAATGAGACTGGAAACTGGGATTGTAAGGGACTAAAAGAGAATGAGAGACAGTAGAGACATTTATTGTAGATGATCTTTTCAAAGCAATTAGCTACAAAGTGCAGAAGGGTTTTCTCAAGAGGAGGGAAACAAGGTCTTGTTTATAGCTAGTAAAAAGGAGAGGAGGATAAGAAGCAGACAGATTGAAAGCCAGTGATAGAGTGGGGATGACAAATGTGGTAATCTTTTGGGCAAAACAATATGAGACGAGATTAGTTGAGCAGGTAGAGGAGCTAAAGAGGTAGAGGCCATGTTTTGGAAGTAAGACCATGTCATCATTTGATACAAAAGTGAAATGGGACATATGTGACAGAAGGCATACAAGATGAGGAAGAGAGAAAATGAAACTCATGGAAAATGGTCTCAATTTTCTCTGTAAAATATAAAGTAATATATGAAAGTTCTCTGCTGAGGAGATGAAAGGGGAGCCTTGGGAGGTTTTTTGACTAGGGGTGAAAATATTTCAAAGTGGAATATTTTGGAAAGTAGGACAATGTAAGGGATAAATAGTAAAATTGCCTAGCAGCAGTGAGGGGCTATAATTGTATAATGTTGTTTAATTTATATTAGACCAATTAGAACAGTTGTGTAATTTTCTCTATTTTGTTTATCAGCTTATGAATCAAAGATAGCAGATACTGGAATTGATCCAATGCTGAAGCTTAGCAAAGGACAAATGATGAAATAATAGAGATCAAAAAAGGGGACAATGCCAAGTTGAAGTGGTGCATCAAGGATCTGAAGGGGGAACGGAGGAGGGAGTGGTTACTTCAAGAATGATACCTTCGGGGTGGCTAGGTGGCATAGTGGATAAAGCACGGGCCTTGGAGTCAGGAGTACCTGGGTTCAAATCCGGTCTCAGACACTTAATAATTACCTAGCTGTGTGGCCTTGGGCAAGCCACTTAACTCCATTTGCCCTGCAAAAACCTAAAAAAAAAAAAAGAATGATACCTTCGTGGGGCAGCTAGGTGGCGCAGTGGATAGAGCATGGGCCCTGGAGTCAGGAGTATCTGAGTTCAAATACCGCCTCAGACACTTAATAATTACCTAGCTGTGTGGCCTTGGGCAAGCCACTTAACTCCATTTGCCCTGCAAAAACCTAAAAAAAAAAAAGAATGATACCTTCAATAACAAGACAAGGGATTAGAGGTCACAGTGTAGGACAAGCATCAGATTTGGTAAGAGAAAGGAAACCAACAGAACATAGAGAAGGAGATTTCTAAGTTCCTGAAGGTGGAGGTGATGGCAATTTCAAGGATGTGATCATCTTTTCGTGTAGCTGAGGTGAGGTGAGTAAGTCATAATAAGTGAGTAGACTGAGGAACTGAGTCATTATTCCAATGCAATTCAAAGAATAGTTTTCATTTTCTATTTTATTTTTCCAGTTAACCTGTAAAAACAATTTTTAATAGTGATTTAAATTTTGAATTCCAAATTCTTTCCTTCTCTCCTTCCCCTTCCCAATCCTTAAGAAAACAGGCAATTTCATATCAATTACACATGTGCAGTCATGCAAAACATTTCATGTTAGCCATGTTGCAAAAAAAATCAAAAAAGAAAGAAAGTTTTTAAAAGTTTGTTTTGATCTTCATTTAAACTCCATTAGTTCTTTCTCTGAAGTTGGATAGCATTTTCCTTCATAAGTCCTTTAGAATTGTTTTGAATCATTGTATTACAGTGAAGAGATATTCACAGTTGATCATGATACAGCATTACTATGTATAATGTTCTCTTTGTTCTGCTCATTTCAGTTTGAATCAATTCATGTAAGTCTTCCCAGATTTTTCTGAAACCTTCCTGCTTGTGATTTCTTAGAATACAATAGTATTCCATTTCAATCATATGTAACAACTTCTTCAGCCAATCTCCAATTGATGAATATCCCCTCAATTTCCAATTCTTTGCCACTCCAAAAAAAAATGGCTGCTATAAATATTTTTATACATAGATCCTCTTCCTTTTTCTGTGATTCTTTTCAATATAGACTTTGTATTGGTATTGCTGGATTAAAGAATATGCAGTTTTAGAACCCTTTGGGCATAGTCCCAAATTGTTCTCCACGATGGTTGGATCATTTCTCAACTCCACTAAGAATGCATTAGTCTCTGGTTTCCCACAACCTCTCCGATATTTGTCATTTTCCTCAAAGAACATTTAGTTAATAACTACTATGTAGGAGAATTGTGTATAAATCATTCAGATTTTTGTGGCTTTTGAATCATGCTTGATTGTCCTTTTTCTCTCAATCAAAATAGCATTTGTTAAGTTCCTCTTAGTTCCAGGACCTATGCCAAGTCTGTTCAGTTCCCAACTCTTTGCCTGTTCTACTTTCATGAAACACCTCACATCTATACTGTTCTTTGTTCACACAAATACCACCTTCCTGCCACTTATAGTGGTATAACAGACTCCTTTTCCTTGCTTTCAATTGTTCTCTTCTTGAATCAATCTTTTCAATCTTCTTAAGAAACAGTTCTGACCATGTTGTTGCCTTAATCTATTGCCTCTAAGCTAGGATGGAGTACAAATTCTTCATCTTGACATTTCAAGCACTTCATAATTCAGTAAAATTTTCCAGACTTAGTCCATCTTTCTTCCTTTTCTTACCTTGCTTCCTTTTTTACTACAACATTTCCATTATACCAACCTGCTTGCTGTCCATAGATTTCAGTATTCTTTCTACCCTCTATGGCTTTACACAGGCTATCTGGCTCCCTCTTCACCCCAGTATGCCTCCCAACACACTATAATCTCACCTTATATCATAGAAACCTTAGCAAAAAGTCTTACTCCTAAGTAAAACCTTTCCTGACCCCCCACTCTCATATTTTCTTTTATTTCACTCTATACATATGTGCCCATTCAGTTAAATGTAAGCAATAAAACTTACTGGATGCACCCTAGTAGTAAACATTAGCATCTGTTAGACTGTGATTGTAAGGAGAAGGAACAGACAGGATGTGAGAGTGACAAAGGCAATGTGTTGTGCAGAGTGCTGGACTGATCACAGACTCCTCTCTAAGCTAAACATTCATATTCAACCAAAACGGCTGCCCCAAGGCAAAACGAATACTAGAAGAATTAACATCAAGAGATTAGAGTGTCTCTCTGAGTGGAAACAGTTTGTTGCTAACTTGGAGGGAAAACTGAACCATCTCACAGTTGACAACAGTGGAGCAGAAAAAGAGTGGGCAGCTTTCAGAGATCTGGTGTACAATACTGCATTTGCTCATCTGGGTCAGAACACTCACAAAGACCAAGACTGGTTTAATGAAAATGATGGGGAAATACAGAAGCTGCTAAATAAAAAATTAGAACTCCACAGAGCTTACCAGGAGGACAGTTCATTCATTTTTAAGAAGGCAGGATTTAATTCCATAAAAATAGAGTCCAAGTGAAGCTTAGACACAGAACTCTTGGCTCAGTAAGAAGGCAGATGAAATTCAATTTTATGCAGATAGTAACAGACCAAAATGCTTTTATTATGTTCTGATGGCTATTTATAAGCCAAAGACTATGGTATATCTCAGCTACCCAGTGCTGATGCATCCATTTTGAGTAACAATAGGGACATGATTGTAGAGAGATGGACTGAACACTTCCATAATGTTCTTAACAGACTGTCATCAGTCAATGCAAAAGCCATCGATTGTTTATCTCAAGTTGAAGTCAATCAGTCCTTAGCTGAAGTTGCAGCTGAAAAAGAGATTATGAATCCATTAGGCTCCTTTCAAGGTACTAATTGTATTCCAGCTGAGATCTACATTACTCATCCAAAAACTGGCTGAAATTTTCCAGGTTATATGGCATGAAAAGGTTATCACCCATGAATTCAAGAATGCCTCCATTGTCCATCTCTATAAAGGTAAACATAATAGATTGTCTTGTGACAATCACAGTGATATGTCTCTTTTAGTCATTGCAGATAAGATTCTTGCCAGAGTCCTTCTCAATAGGCTGATCTTTCACCTGGAAGTTGGTCACCTTCCTGAAAGCCAGTGTGGTTTCAGAAAGGGCAGAAGAACAGTCAATATGATGTTTGCTGCCTGACAACTCCAGGAAAAATGTCAAGAACAGAACAGAGGTCTGCATACAACATTTGTGGACCTGACCAAGGCCTTTGGTACCATCAGTCACCATCAGTCAACCATTGGAGGGTTTATGGAAAATTATGTCCAAATTTGGTTGCCCAAAGAAGTTCATCAATATTGCACATCAACTTCATGATAGCATGCATGTCCGGCTTCTGGATAGTGGACAATGCTCTCAAGATTTCCTAGTCACCAATAGAGTGAAACAAGGATGTGTCCTTGCTCCCATATTTTTTAGCATGATGTTTTCAGCCATGTTATCAAATGCTTTCACTGAAGATGAACCTGCCCTCAAGATCAGCAGCCACACTGATGACAGATTCTTCAGCTTGAAAAAGCCTTCAAACCAAGACCAAAGTGGAGGAGTGTTGGTACATGATCTTCTGTTTGCAGATGATTGTGCATTCAATGCAGCCTCTGAAGCTGAGATGCAACAAAATAGGGATTGGTTCCCTGCTGTTTGTGCTAATTTTGGTATAACAATTAACATCAAGAAAACTCAGGTGCTCCATGAGCCAGCACCACACCATCCATATGTGGAACCATCAATTACAGTAAATGGTGAAGTTTTGAATACTGTGCACAAGTTCACTTACTTTGGCAGTGTTCTTTCCAAGGAGGGACACATTGACAATGAGGTTGATAGTCGCATTGCCAGAGCTAGCACAGTATTTGTGAGGCTCTGAAAGAAATTGTGGGCTGATTGCCGTTTACTGAGCTGTTGTGCTGACTGCATTCCTATATGCCTGTGAAACCTGGACAGTCCACCAGTGCCATGTCAGGAAACTGAATCACTTCCATTTAAATTGTTGTAGGAAAATTCTGAAGATCATGTGGCAGAAGAAGATACCAGACAATGAGGTCCTTTCTCAAGCTAAACTGCCAAGCATTCCAACATTACTTCAGAGAGTACAACTACAATGGACTGGATATGTTGTTAGAATGCCAGATGTGCATTTGCCAAAATAATTATTTAATGGAGAACTCACACAGGGCAAATGCTTACATGAGGATCAGAAGAAGCAATACCAAGACACCCTGAAGGTCTCATTGAAGAACTTTAGAATTGGTTGTGCAGCATGGGAGACACTGGCATAAGACTGACCAGCATGACATGTCCTCCTCAGTGAAGGTGCTGCACTCTATGAGGAAGAATTGAAGTAGCTCAAAGGAAACATGACATCTGTAAGTTTAGAGTACCCACCCTAGGTTTTCACATGGACTATTTGTGCCCAATCTGGTGGTAAAGCATTCTGATCTCATATCATTCTGATCAGCCACAATCGGTCACACTGTAATTTGTCTCAAACGTAGTGATGTCTTTTGGCCTTCAATTCTGAAGGACATGAACCATCCTTGGAGGGCAAGTATTGTTCAACATTTATTTCTTTGTATGCTTGCACAAGCTTGATTGAAATATATTAACTTACATTGAAACCTGCTTTTTATTGATTAGCTAAAATAACCCATAGCAAAGTTGTCATCAAAGCTCTCTGGTTGCAAGCTTAGTAAGGATTTTTAGTTTTCAGTTTTAAGGTCTCAAGTTCTGTATATTGGCATGAATACATACATATATATATATATATGTATATATATATACATATATATATATATGTATATAATGAGCATTAATCAGATTGAATGCTTAAGACAAAATTTTGGAAGCATTCAGCAAAATTTTTGGTTATTTTTTTAAAAATTTCTTTAATGTGATCATTAAAATCATTTAAGAATCAAAGGCTCAGATAAAGAAAATTAAGAGAACTAAGCAGGGATATTATGCAAAGCTTTAGAAAAAAAAACAATATTTCCCAAGTTTATTGTATGTTAAGAAAACATGTGCATGTATTTCTCCCTTTGCTTTACCATCATTTGTTAGTGCATTGAGCAGTGGTCAAAAAGCAATGTCTAATAAACATGTAATATAAATGTATTTCACAATACTCTTCCCTACTCATGCATTTTAGGTTCTTATTGTCCTGATTGCAAATAAAGAATTGTTGAAAACAAGTCTGCTATTGAATCTAAAAGGCAGATGGCATTGAATAATGTCATGAATATTAATACATTCAGAATTCATGATGCCTGCATATATGCACTTCTATATAAAAATGTACATTTGAAGAGCTGTCTAAAATTGCATTTTTTCTCCTAAAAAAACTGGGAAAGGAAGTGACTGACAGAGAATTTAATATGGTTTCAAAACTTGTTATTGATAAGTATATAAATTATATTATAAAAGTGATTTTTAAAATAGCTATGATATTATCTTCTAATATATATAATTCATATAATTTTGGCAAGTAGTCATAATGATGAATCTTTACTTATTTTCATATGAGTTTATTTTTAGACAGCAGGTGTCTTGATTGCTTTCCTCTGTTTAGAAAAGGAATCTCCCCGAATGGAGGTTATACTTGAAATTTACAGATATAAAATACTCAAATGGATTTGTAATTTTATCAGTTCTGAAATTCCCTTTCTTGACACAGACATTGACCCATCAATGATTGTGCATTTTACAGAGCTGTGGTCTGTTTCATCCCAAGAGTTTGTCATAGGAATCACCCAACAATGTTGAAGGCCTTCTTCAGTTCTCCCATAATGGCAAGCCATGCCAGTTTAGCATTATGTTTGTTCACCTATCATCTCTTTTGTTATAATGATCAGAACATTCTTTCTTCATACATATGTTTTAGTAAAATAGTAAATGATATATAGACCTAGTCCAGGATCTTGGTCCATCACCTAGACTCACTTCCATGTATGTAGAAATTCATGCAACAATCATTCATAAAATATTTCCTAAGTACTTATTGATGTAAGCAGTACCAGCTGAGCTCTGAGAATACAAAAAAAAAAAGGTAAAAATCTAGTCCCTGTCCTCAAGGAACTTACATTCTAATGAAGAAGCAAGCATGCAAATCTATGCATATATAAGATATATACAGTATGAATGGAAAGGTTATTTCAGAGGGAAAGTAGTGACAAGGATTGGGAAGGCTCCCTAAGAAGGTGGAATTAGAACTGAGTCTTGAAGGAAGCAATTTGAGCCATTAAGTAGGTTATATCAACTAACTAAGGCACTGGCTAATAAAAAAGGCCATCCAGGATATGCATATACCGATTAAAAAAATCTTCAGTGATTTTCTCTTGCTTCTAAGATAAAAATAAGTATTTTTTTTTTTGGCATTTATGGTCCTCCAGAATAAGGTTCTCATTTTCTTTTACAGTTCCAAGTCTGGTCACACTCCTTCTGATCAGAGGAAACCAGCTAACTGTTCCCCAAATCTGATATTCCATCTCCTACGTCAATATATTTATCCAAATGATCTATGTCTGGTGGGCCCTTTTCAGTCGGCCTGATTCCTATCTGGCCACTGGACCCAGAGTCTCTGGAGGAGAAAGTGAAGCTGGTGATTTAACCCAGCCCCACCCCCTCTCATTCAAATCCAATTCATGTGCTTTTCATGGCTTCACCTCCCTGATATCATGGTCTTTTTTGAGACCAAAGGACAAACATCATCATCATCATCATCATCATTCCATGATACCTAGAATATAGACATATTCTCATCTTTACATCAGAAAAATCCCTAGCTTCCATAAGGACTAACAATACTATATTGAACTTATACCTCTCCTAATATTTCTCCCAACCAGTCATCAGTCCCTCTTCAAATCACTGATAGGATGGAAAGAGAGTTGGTTCAGAACCACAAAAGCCCTGGGTTCCAGGCCCACCTCTAACCTCTGCTTCTATGTCACTTGCCTGGGCAAGTCACTCATCCTCTACATGCTTTCAGTAGTTCTCTAAGACTATAAGTAACAGAGAAGTTGCCGACTAGTGCTAGTAGAGGTAGTGTCCTCATCAGAAGTTTCTTCTATCCATATTTCCTCTTTGACATTGCCACTTTCCACTACAAGCTCTCATCATCTCACATTTGAACTATTGCAGTAATCTACTGGTTGATCTGCCTGCCACAGATTTCCCCACTTCAGTTTATTCTCCTTTTAGGAAATGCTCCTTCCAAAACACGCATCCTCTCTCTCTCAAACTGTAAAAAAAAAGTGTATCACTCCATTTTTCAATAAGCTATGACTCCTTTTAGGAAATCCTGTTTAATTTTAAAGTCCCTCATAACCTGACCCTTTCCTACTTTCCAGTCTTACTTACCTCATGTCCCAAGTACTCTATGATCCAGTGACACTGGTTTCTTTGCTGTTCCTTAGAGAAAATATTTCATTCCCCAACTCTTTGTATTTTCGCTGGTTGCCCCATGATTTGAAATCTTTCCTGCTTCTTCTCTACCTCTTGACTTTCCTGAATCCTTTCAAATCTTAGCTAAAATCCCCATCTTCTACAAGAAGCTTTTCCCAATTCCTCTTAATTGCTAGTGCTCTCCCTCTGATAATTATCTTAAATTTACCTAGACAATATCTTGTTTATATATAGTTGTCTGCATCTTATCTCGCCCCCCCCCCCAGTTAAATTTTGAGTTTCTGGAGAGCTAGAACTGCTTTAGCCTTTCTTTGAATACCCAATATTTTGCCCAGTATTTGATACATAGTGGGCACTTAAATACTGGTTTGCGTTGAGTTCAAACCAAAACAATTTCTCTTTATTACAGAAATACTCTGAATCATTCTGCTAAGAAATTTAGAAGAAATCAGAGGAATGTAAGAACACTCTTGCACATAAATAGTTTATGATGTGCATTAAGGGGAAGGTGGGGAATGTGCATTAAAAAGAACACTTACTATTAGAGTTAAATATATAGTAAAATAAATGAGATTACACTAGGATGACATCACTTGTAAATTAAGTGAAAATACACATATTACAGTTTGAGAAAATAAAGTAAGAATTATCTGAAGTCAGTGAAGATATTTAAGTTGTGAATTAACAGGCGAATATGACTAAGATAGAATGGAAAAGGTGCTGCAAGATGGGAGAATATCATGAGCAAAGATCATAAATGAAAAAAATTGTACATCTTTAGTGGATGGTGAATAGTTATTTCTATTGAAATTATGAACTCGCTATTTCAATATAAGTACTAGTTTTCATATATGACTACCTAGATTTGATTTAGTTATAATCTTCAGATAAATTATTTTTAATTGAGATTTTTAAAAATTTTGACACTTGGGGGCACAGTGGGGGTGGCTAGGTGGCACAGTGGATAGAGCACCAGCCGATAGAGCACCAGCCCTAGAATTAGGAGTACCTGAGTTCAAATCTGGTCAGACACTTAATAAATATCTAGCTGTGTGACCTCAGGCAAATCACTTAACCCCATTGCCTTGCAAAAACCTAAAAAAAAAAAATTGACACTTTAAAAATATTAGCAAGATAATATTTGAAAGAAGAAGAAATTAGGAGGAAAAAAGCAAAAGATCGCATGTTGAAATTGTGAATCCCATTTAATACTTTATAAAATATAGATGTCAATTCCAATTTAACTATGGTGGCAGGGCTTAGTTTCTTAGTGTGAAATAACATTCATACCAATTATCTTTTCCTTCACTTTACAATTAGGTATACTCAATTATTACCTAGCAAATTAGAGTTTTTTTCTTGATTGGTACTTGATTTAGAAATAAAAGTAATTCAAATGAGTCATGTGAAACTTTAAGTTTTGTATTTAGCATGAATGCTAATTGGTAATTGAATGTTCATTTTCTCCCTTACAAAAGATTTTTAAAATCAAACATTTTAAAAGAGAAATGATTATTGTAACACATAAGAAACATTTAGAGAACTCTAGATATTAGATTTTTCCAAAATTGATTTTATTGTTTGTGTAAATTAGTGTTTCATTTGATTGTAGTGCTAAAATTAATAGCATAGTTGTTTTGTTTCTTAGTGAGTGGAATATTCCCAACTTCTTAGGGTTAATATTCCTATTGAAGTCCTCTCAAGGCTAAGAAATATTAAGAAAACCATTATTCTTAGAAGAAAGACCTTGCATTACAAATGAGATTTGTAACACCACTTGTTTTCTCAATAAGAATATTTTTACTAACTGGGAGGATAATAGATTGTTCCTAGATCTTGTGTTACAAGACAAGTTACAGTACTTCAATAAGATAATTATAATCCTGAAAGTTATTCTCACCATCTGGAAGGTGGAGGTAATATTTTATGAAAACCTTTAATTCTTTTCTTTGTTGCTGGAGTAGATTTTCATGAGTAGAATGTAACTCTGAAGACTAACCAATGAGTTGACAGAGAGGACAGGGAGAAGGAGGGGATAGCATTAGGTCATATAAGCTTGCTTGACTGTCAATTTGGGGCAGCTCCTTGATCTTCACTACCTTTGTTAGACTTGGAGTGTGCCCTTCTCTCAAGAAAAGCAAATAAAAAACTTTCTTTTGCTCATACCAGTCCCTGAAGATGTTGTTTAGTGTATTTTTAAGCTGCCTTTGGGGCAGCTGGGTGGCTCAGTGAATAGAGCACCAGCCCTGAAATCAGAACCTGAGTTCAAATGTGGCCTTAAACACTTAATGATTACCTAGCTGTGTGACCTTAGGCAAGTCACTTAATCCAGTTGCCTTGTATAAAAACAAAATTGCCTTAGCTGCTGTTTAGCTGTATTATTATTGTCATTCTGATAATAAAAGTTATTGTCAGTTTAAAGCAGAATATCAAGAATATCATCATAAAGACAGGAAAAGTTTGAGGTATCTGATATTAATATTCTCTTTCAAATATTCATCTTTCTTTTTCATCATCTAGCTTTTGAACCACCCTTAGGAGCAGTGGCACTTAACAGCAAGATCATTTCTACTTAATAAAAGGGAAAAACTGTGTTTTAAGCTCAGTAGCATCTCAGCAATCAATATTTCTTGCTATTTCATGTCTTATTACAGTAAACTTTATAAACAATGTGTAAACAAAAATTTAAGCATTTCCTATGGGATGATGTGTCAAGAAGGCATGTGTCATTTACACATTTGAATAGGTAGACTAGCAAAAATTCTTACTATATTTCCTGTAGCAATGAAAAGACAATATCTATTTCCCTTAAACCAAAGTAACACACACACACACACACACACACACACACACACACACACACACACACACACTCTTTATAGTTGTATATTATTTTGTCTTAAAATTTAAAAGAAAGTTCGAAATATCTTTAATCATAGTTCTAAATCAAAATTCCTAAAATAGTATCACTCCCATTATATGAAGAATGATTTGAAAGTCCTAGCAATCATGACATTCAAATTGTCTCATATAGCCAGAATGTACTATTCCTGATTTCTACAGGACTCATCTAGGATACTCTTCTGAAATGAGTTTATCTTTGTTCTAATCTTTGCATTCCATCTTCATTAAGTAAAGGGACAATATATGCAAGTGGGGATAATTTTTTATTATTTCACATCTAGATAACAATAGTTGTGTAATTCCTTAATAACCCCTTACAATGCCATTTAGAATCAAATATGGCCAAAGATAAAGCCATTGTAAAAACATCTAATCTAGTTATTCAATACTTACCTTGTAACACTCAATAGTGATTTTTAATTTTTCCCCTTGGCTAAAAAGTTAGGCTTTTACAACTTTTAGGGAAAAGTGAAATATTATTGTGAACAGTTTGCTACATAAGATGCCTGAAGTCATTATTATCTCTTCACTAAGCATCCAGTACTTTATTTTTTGCAACATTTTTAAATAAATGCTCTTCTTTAGAATTTTCTCTTCTATCTTTATTGCTATGGTGATTGCAATGCAGTGGTTGTCATAGGAAAAATGATTAATCCAAGAGTTGCTATTTTTTATGTTTTAGCAAAGACTTGTTTAAGATACTAATGTACTATCTTAGTGAGTCATAGATACCAGATGTGAGCCTATTAAATATTTTGAATGCTTTTTTGATTGGAAATGATATTTTGTTTAAAATTTTTAAAAATGCAACTTCAAGGTCTTGATTGTATACATATCCTGCATTTAAAGTACACTAAACTGTGCTATTATGTTTTACAGTTCATAAATATGAACAAAACTAAAACATCATATTCTCTGACATAGATTAGGTTTTTTGAAAAATGATTTTATGTATATATATATATATATATATATATATATTCAACTAATTTTTCTTGAAATTCTGGGGTGTAGGGTATGTTTAAGGAAGACTAATACCTTGATGTGAGGCTGCTGAGCCCTCTTCAGGGCTGCTTTCCACCTTTGATGTTCACCTGAGCCACCTAAACTCCCACATGTGACTCCAAGAAGCTGTTGGATGCACAGCAGCCACATCCTGTTAAACCGTTTTGGCAGGCAGGCGTAAACTAAGTTGAAGGTAACCAATGGAGTCTCAGACTTAATAGTGTCTACCCTAAGCATGTGAAATCTTCCACTGGTGAAATGGGAGGAAGAGAACAGTTCATTCCAATAGCCATGAAACCAACTGAAGCAGGTGCTGTGGAGAGCTTAGAGCTTGGTTAGACATCAAATATGCTAAAGTTGTTCACTACATCTAGAGCCATCATCACCAGTTGTCTTGACTCTGTCGTGCTATGCTGGATCATGATGACTTTGGAAAAGAGAGTGAGGCAGTTAATTTCCTGCAGCTCTACCTCACTTAAATCCTATTTACATACACAGCAAAAAAAAAAAAAACCCTTGAAATTCTGATTTGTGATTATGATTTTTTAATTAAAGATTTTATTTTGAATTTTACAATTTTTCTCCCAATCTTACTTCCCTCCCCCACCCCCCCACAGAAAGCAGTTTGTCAGTCTCTACATGGTTTCCATGCTGTACATTGATCCAAATTGAGTGTGATGAGAGAGAAATCATATCTTTAAGGAAGAAACATAAAGTATAAGATATAACAAGATCAGACAATAAGATATCAGGGTTTTTTTTTCCCCTAAATTAAAGGGAATAGTCCTTGAACTTTGTTCAAACTCCATGATTCTTTATCTGGATATAGATGGTATTTTCCATCACAGACAGCCCAAAATTGTCCCTGATTGGGGACATTGGACATTCACTCAATTTCCAATTCTTTGCCGCCACAAACAGGGCTATTTTTATACAAGTGATGAAAAACAAAATAGAGTACACAAAAAGTATAATTTTTATCCAATATAAAACTCTTTAAAAATCCTAATCACTGCATGAACTGATGCTGAGTGAGATGAGCAGAACCAGAAAAACACTGTACATCCTAATAGCAACATGGGGGCAATGATCAACCTTGATGGACTTGTTCATTCCATCAGTGCAACAATCAGGGACAATTTTAGTGTATCTGGGATGGAGAATACCAACTGTATCCAAGAAAGAAGTGTGAAGTTTAAACAAAGACGGAAAACTATTACCTTTAATTTTAAAAAAAAAAAGTTATCTTATCATGTAATTTTGCTATCTTATTTTTTCTTAAGGATATGATTTCTCTCTCAACACATTCAATTTTGATCAATGTATAGCATAGAAATAATGTAAAAACTTCTGTAGGGGGAGTGAGTAGAGGGAAGTGAGATTAGGGGGAAATTGTAAAATTCAAAAATAAAGTGATTGAATTATTTTGTTTTTATGAAGCATTTATCTTTAAATTTATTATATAAATATATCTTTACACATGAAATTAAGAGCAATTAAAGAGTTATGATAAACTATAGATAGCTTCTTACTGCACTGGTATCTTAATTTGACTGGTGGTGTTTTGGAATAGTACTATTATATGTAGTTATATTATTATATTATATTATATTATATATATTATATGTATATGTATATTATATATATTATATGTATATTCCTATTATATGTAGTACACAATTTAATTGAGCTACTGTGGTTCTCAGAACATGTCTTAATTAACAAAGTGAATCTATAATGTGAGACAAGCCAAATAATTGCTATTTGAAATTAGTTCAGCACTCTGAGTACATGGGAAAGTACAATAACTGCATTCATTCTACTGAACTGATATGTTCATTATTTATTCAACAAATGCATTTAAATATGTTTATCATTGACACATTAAGAAATGTATGATTTCATTCATATAAATGCTGATAGAAGAATATGATTGTGGTTGATAGTGACCTTCTAGAGATAAAAAACAGGAAGGAAAAGAACCTCTCTATGTAAGAATATTTATAGCTGCTCCTTTCTGATGACAAGGACTTAGAAATTGAGGGGTGCCTATTAGTAGGGGAATGCCTAATTGTATGTGATTAAGATGAAATGCTATTCTGTTATAAGAAATGATGAGCAGGATGCTCTCAGTAAAAAGCTTGCATGAGCAAGTCTAATGGGAAATATACTATATACAAAGTAACAGTTATGCTGTGGGATGATCAGCTGTGAATGACTTCTTTACTCAGCAATGTTGTGACCCTAGAGAACCCCGAAGGAATTAAAAAATACTATTCATCCCAAGGACAGAAATGATGGTGTCTGAATACAGATTGAAGCATACTTTTTTTTATTTTTCTTGATGTGTTTTTTGGGAGGAGGGGGAGTTTATCTTTGCTTTTATAGCATAACTATTGTGGTAGTGTTTCTAATTACTTATTTTGAACATGGATTTCAAGATCCCTTTCAAATCAGGAATTCTGTGATGCTTATTTTAGGTGTGATTGTAATTTTTTTAGAAATCAATATTAGGGGGCGGCTAGGTGGCATAGTGGATAAAGCACCAGCCTTGGATTCAGGAGTACCTGGGTTCAAATCCGGTCTCAGACACTTAATAATTACCTAGCTGTGTGGCCTTGGGCAAGCCACTTAATCCCATTTGCCTTGCAAAAAAAGAAACCCTAAAAAAAAAAAATCAATATTAGGTTAAAAAAACTATCTGAAAGAAATTTTTAGATAATTTTTCATTATTTTAGAATCATATGCTTTAAGTTATATGTATTTTAATTCTTAATGGATTCCTAATTTCACCCATATTTGTATTCCATCTCTGGGTGACTAGCCTTATTCTGAAGCCTGCTAAACCTAGTTAGATAGACCTTCATAGTCTCTACTAGGTCTCATATTTAAAACTTTTCTAGTTTCTTATGACTTGTCAGAGATTGTGCTCCCCTCCTCTAGCATATGAGTGGCATGGTCATCAGTCTTGGAATCATGATTAGTAATTAAATTAATCAGAATTCTTAAGTCATTCAAAATTGCTGGTATGAATTAGTCTTTGTTTTACTTCCTTCTCTCTTCGTCTATCCAATGCAAACCTTCCCAGATTTTCCTGAAATCATCTATTTCAGAAATTTCTTATGGTATAATGGTATTGCATAATGGTATTATATTCATATACCATAATTCATTCAACTATTATTTTTATAGTTATTTGCTGACATCAAAAAACCTGATAAAATATTTTTATATGTAGGGTTCTTTTCTTCTTTGTTTAATCTTTTTTGGGGAATAGACCTAATAGTAGTATCACTAGGAATAAGTATGTGCACAGTTTAATGACTCTGGGTATTCTAACAAACTGTTTTGCAGAATGGCTGTACTAATTCTTAGCTCCATTGACAGTTTATCCGTGTGCTTGTTTTCCCAGACTACTATTTTTGGTCAACTGTCATTCTGATGAGTAAGAATGATTCTATTAGAATTTTATCACTTTTCTTCATGGGTGTATTTATATTTTTTTCTTTGGGAAATGTCAGGTTCACATGCTTAAACCATTTCTCATTTGGGGAGTGACTCTTTGAATCAGTTTATTATATCTTGGAAATGTGACTTTTATCAGAGAAACTTGCTATTATGAGATTTCCTCCACCTGTTTCCCTTCTAATTTTAACTGCATTGGTTTTGTTTATATGAAAACTTTTAAATTTTGTATAATGAAAATTTTCCATTTTATCTTCTCTAATCCTCTCTATGCTGTGCTTGCACAATAACTTTTCTTCCATTCATAGCTCTGAGAGGTTGTTTCTTTTTTTGCTTCTCTAATTCTTTTTTTGTTGTGGCCTTTTATGTCTTAAGTTATGTACTTGTTTGGAGTTCATTTTAGTATACAAAGTGCAGTTCTTTGTATACTAGTTCTGCTGAATTTCTACCAGTTTGCTTACTATTTTTCCCAACACTTTTTGTCCTCACTCCATAACTGGGGACTTAGTCTTATCAAATCCTATGCTACAGTGTTCATTTGCTTCTATAAATTGTGTACCTAATCTGAACCTCTCTTTTTTAAACAGTCACATATCATTTTGATGATTACTGCTTTATGGAATAGTTTGGAATCTGAAATTGTTAGACCCCCTGTCCACTTTTTTCATTATTTCCCTTAAGATTCTTGAGCTTTTATTCATTTTTTTCAAACTGCAAAATAATTCTATGGGAGTTTGATTATTGTGGCACTGAATAAGTAAATTAATGTAGGTAGTTTTGTCATTTTGTGATATTAGATAAGATATTAACATATTCTTCAAAAATTATAAAACATGGAAGAAATAATTACTCAGATCCAAAACTTGCTTATTGAAGGTAGATATACCATGTCTCCAATGGATAGCTAGATAGGGCAGTGGATAGAGGGCCAGGCCTTAAGTCAGGAAGACTCCTTTTCCTGAATTCAGATTTGACCTCAGACACTTAATGGCTATGTGGCAAGTCATTTAACACTGTTTGCCTCAGTTCCTTATCTGTAAAAATAAGCTGGAAAACGAAATGGCAAACCAGTATATAGTGTCTCTGCCAAGAAAACCCCAATTGGGATCAAGAAGAGTCAAATACAACTAAAACGAATGTACAACAACACACCTCTCCACACCTAGAACTTTTGCCCAAGCTTAATTAAGAGAAAAAATATATAACTAACTTCCTTGGAACATTGTACTTAAATCATTTTGCCTTTTATTTTCCTTCTAAGAATAATAAGGTAAAACATTTTGGGACCTCTCTAGTCTATCAAAATGAATGACTATAAAATTCAAGAGCAAATTATACGGAATGTTTCAAGAGCCGTATTCTGACTAACTTTGGCTACATCTGTAAATTCCATTGCACCAAATAGGAAATTTATTGCATCTAATTATTAAGATTTTCTTCATAACAAATCAGCAGAATAAATGATTCACTTCCATTTGATGAGTTAGGTTCACTGATTTTAATCTCAGTGTCCTGGCTAACATTTATTCTAATCTAGAATATAATTACTTCCTGCTTTTCACAACCAGTAATAAGTCATTCAAGATAGCATCTCCAACAGGTATCTTTAATGTATGATTGCTAATTTCATCTCCAAAATTTCTTCTGGGTCTAAAGTTAAATGATTAGTATTGGCATATTATATCCTTCTAGGGAAAAGTGCCAATTAATAACCTATTAACTGAGTATACCACCTGTGTTTTCCCAAGAGGCTTATCATCCAGGTGCCAGCCAAACTTGCTCTCAATTAGCTTCTGCCACCTGAAAAGATCACTGGCTAATATCATGACAGGTCAAAATAAATTATTTACAACAAACTGTAAATTTATTGAGCATCTCTCTCATAGTATTTATAACTAAGAGCTTTTTTGCTATTATATGTTAACAAATATATTTCTTTATGCCATCATTATATCTTTACAAAAATATCCTAAAAGGATTGAATTCATAAGCAAAATATTTTTCTATCATTAAAATTTGTCAAATAGATTGAAGACAGTGACTGATAGTAGAAATCTAAATTTAACCCATGTTTATTCCTCAAACTCTAGATAATATATTTTAGAAAATAAGTTTAATTATCTAGGCTGTTAGTTAAAGTAATTATGTAAACTTCTAAGGATTATACAGAGAGTACCATAAGGCCCTGTTTTTAGACTACTCTAGTGCAACATTATAGAGTACCATGGAGAGCTGGAAAGTGTTGTTTTTGTTTTGTTTTTTTGGAAGAAAGTGAGTGTCTAGGAAGAGGACTAAGGTAAAAATTTTTTTTTCCTGTAATGCACATCAAGAAAAATATTAACCTACCTTCTTTTACATTATTAAGTAAAGAATTTTTATCTAAATATTAAAAATATACATTTATACTTTTGTTGGAAAAAGATTATGTAATTCCTAATTTTTTGCCATGTCATAAATAGTTGTATTTATATTGTATAAAGTAAAGTTACATAATTTAGAAAAATACATATATAAAAGTACAGTTTTGATTGCCTAAAGCTATAAAGATTTTAGACAAACAAAATCAATGCAGGGAACAGTCAATGAATGTAAGAGACAAGACTTTTCAGCAGTTTGCTCTGATAAAGATATCATTTCCAAGCTATATAAGAAACTATAACAAGTTTATAAGAATAAAAGACAATCTCAAGTTGAAAAATGATCAAAAGATATAAACAGGTAGTTTTCAAAGGAAGAAACTCAAACTCTCAATAGCCATATTAAAAATATGAATATTTTAAAAATGCCAAATTAATAAATTCCCCAAATCTCTTTTAATTAGAGAAATGCAAATAAAATCAGATTTTAGGTTCCATCTCACACTTAATAGAAGGGCAAAGTTGGCCCCTCCAAAATGACAAAATTTTGGAGGAACTCTGGAAAAACAAATACATAAATAAATAAACTGTTAATGGAACTGACAATTAGTACAGCCATTGTACCAAAAGCATTTTGGAACAGAGGCCAAAGAATCACTGGATTGTACTTGTATTTTGTCCCATTGTTATCTCTATAAAAGAAATTAAAAAAGAAAAAGACTCCTATATGTAAAAAATTTTAGCAGCTGTTTTGTTTTGGCAAAAATCTAGAAAATTAAGTGGTACCCATCAAATGAAAAATGGCTGAATGAATTTTGGTATGCGACTGATGAAAATACTGTTTATTGTTTCATAGAAATTTTTGAAAAGGAATGGTATCAGGGAAACCTAGAAGCTCATATGAATTGATGCAGGGAAAAGTGAACAGAACCAGGAGAATAAATTATACAAATACACAATTTATACAAATTCATACAATCAACATTATAAAAATAAACAATTTTGAAAGACCTAGAATTCTGAGCAATGCAATGACCAATCATAATTCCAGAGGATCAATCAAACATGCTTTCCAGCTCCTAACAGAGAGGTGTTGGAATCTGGGTACAAAATGAAACAAATATTTTTTGGACATTACCAGTGTAGGAATTTGGTTTTGCTTGACTGCATATTTGTTACAAGACTGTTTCAACTACAGTGAGAACAGGAGAAATGGGAAGAAGGGAAATTGTTTTTGTTAATTGAAAAAATTAATAATTTTATAGATGTATACATGTGTATTATATATATATACATATATAGCATATAATATGAGTAAACTCAGGCATAGTATCATATAAATCAGTACCCTGTCTAAGATGTTTTGCTAATGTTGGATGATTATCATTTGCTACAGCTCTGAGAAGGGGAAAAATAAATTTGCTGCAGCAATTTCTTGGTTGTCAGAGTTGAAATCATGCAGACCCTAGTGTCACCATTATAATTCAGCAGACAGATTCTGCCTACATGAAGATGTACAATTTGCTTAGGCTCTAGACCTCAACATTATGTCTTGGCAAAAAATTTAAGTCATTTGGTCTGTGAGACCTAATTTTTGTTACTTTTTAAAGGTTGTTGTGCCTAGATTTTTTTAATATGTAACAAAATGTAATTTTATATAGTAAAATGTCATTTTTCAAGGAACTAAGGAAAATAAAATACTTTATATAAAGAGATTTTAAGTAGGTACAATAAATGTGAATGTCATTGTATTTAGATGAAAGTCATTGATTCATTTAGAGCTAATATTAACCATATTGTCTATAACTTAGAATTAATCTTTCATAAATTTGTACTATTAATTTGTAAGATTTGCTTCAAGTAAAATAGTTTCATGAACAATGAAAATGATCTATATGTTGAAATGCTAATATAGACATTCTAAATAGCTAATAAACACTGATAGAAAAAGGTGAGCAATAATGTTTAAAATTCCTTGATACTATGTGCAGAAAGACTCCCTTAGTAAGCTGTATAGAAACAGTTCCCATAACAGATTTCTATAAAGCTTCTAAGTAGAGTACATCTTAATAATGAAATAACACATTGGGAATGTTGAAATTTCTACTTAAAGCTTTCTGTTTCAATATGTTGGACTCAATAGAACTACATAGTAAACATTTAATACATAATTATTAATAAATGTGATTTGCTGACTTTCAAAAAAGTAGAAAAGATTAATTAATTTAAGCTCTTAGAAACAATTACTAAAATATTTAAATCTACAACTCTGTATGGAAGTATTGTATCCCTGATTATACTACACAGTGTAACTTGTCAGAGATTGGCGAACTGCTCAAATATCTGCTCCAGATTTACTCATAGAATAATAACAAGAATTCAAATTTTCATAAAACTTTGAGGTTTGCAAAGTCCTTTGCTCGTATCAACCCTGCAAATTGGTTGATTTAAGTATTTATTCTCCTCATTTTACAGATGAGGAAACCAAGGTTCTCAGAGGTTTAGTGATTTAACCTCGATCAGCCAGCTAGTAAGTGTTATCATAACATTTGAATTCAGGTCTCTAGCCTTCCAAACTGCAATCACCTCCTATCCCATGCGCTCTCCCAAAGTGTGACTTTTCATAGCTCCTTGAACTAAAACTGTTAGTATGAATGTTATGTTTTCAAATAAATATCAGGATGATATTTATCAGTACTTTTGATTTTAATCCTGAATATTATTTTCTTGTCAGGCGAACTAATATTTCCTTAGTATTTTAGATAGTGTGCATTAATTTGCCCTCTTTTAAAAGGACAATTACTTTCAGAATTTTTAAGATTTTTTCCATTTTTAAGCAGACCAAAGCAGTATACATTGGAATAATTTTGTTCTTTTTAAAGAAATTTTAACTTAGAAGTTTTATGTGACTTTTTTGGGACTTACTGGTTCACTTCTTAAATGAGTAGGGTACACTTGTGAATTTCATCCAAGTTCATTAGCTTCACACAGAGAAATTTTTCCAAGACTTTTGCACATTTAATTCTGGCTAGCCATTACATACCATTACCCTCAAGGACAAACTTAAAAAAAAAAATAAAGGACTTGAGGGATATTGACTGTTACCAAAGCTGAACAAAATAAGTTCAAGTTATAAGGCCTATTGGCTCAATCATAGGGCTCTGGACAGAAAATAGGTGATAATATGATACTAAAATGATTGCTGTTAGTACATATTGACTGAACTGAACCCACAAGCTGAATTTTTTTTCCTAGAGAAATGTCCTTTAAGGAGAACACCCTAGGGGCAGCTAAGTGACCCAGTGGATAAAGCACCGACCCTGGAGTCAGGAGTACCTTGGTTCAAATCCGATCTCAGACACTTGAGAATTTCCTAGCTGTGTGACCTTGGGCAAGCCACTTAACCCCATTTGCCTTGTAAAAACCTAAAAAAAAAAAATCACCCTATTATCTCTTTCCATAGGCCTTTAATGCATTTGTGTATGTGTGGGTTTTTTTCCCTCTGATTAAGAAGGGTTAAAATAAACTTGTCCAGATCAATTATTTTCAAATTTAGTAAATACATTCTTCACAGAAATTCTGTGATATAGGTAATGGCAACAACATTGTCCTCATGATACATATGAGAAAACTGAAATCCAGGGATGTGAAGTGGCTTCCCCCATCAGAAAAAAAGACTTGAGTCTTCAGACTCAAATCAAGTGTTCACCTCTTTCAGACTGCTTTGGTACTTTCTAACTAAACTTATTGTTTAATTAAAATATACCATATATTTTAAGTAACATGAAAGTAGTTCATACAAGTTCCTACAATAATTTACATCCACCATAGAAAAATTTCTCAAGTTATCAATTAAAGTAAGAGAGCAACAATTTTTTGAGAAAGGAATTTTTTGATTCAAAAACATTCCTTGTTATTAAATGGTAACCTTTTTTCCATAGTAAATTATATTTTTCTGTATATTTTTTCTGAATTTCTGCAATATTTTTATGTAATAAATTATAGGAAATTTTTTGTCAGTTAACATTAGGAACTTCCTACATCAAACATGGCAGCTATGACACAAATGGAGAACTGGGTTTGAAATCAGGAAGACTCATCTTCATGAGTTCAAACTCAGTACCAGTCACTAACTAGATGTGCAACCAAACCCAGGCAAATCGCTTAACTTCATTTGTTTCTTCTTTTTCCTCATCTGGAAAATGAGCTAGAGAAAGAAATGGTAAACTACTCTTTGCCAAGTGTCTTTGCCAAGAAAACCCAAAGTTGGACATGACCAAAACACTGAACTAAAGTATCAAACGTTGTGTTGATCTCTGGAGATAACAAAGAAAAGCAAAAACATGATTCCTATTTTCAAGAAGCTCATATTCTAACTGAAGAGCCAATATTCAAATATGTATATACAATACACATGTGTTTATGTGTATTATATATTCAAACAATGTAAATGGAAAGTAATGTCCAAATGGTCCATACTGAAGTAACTGTAAAATTCTCCTTGTTATAAAAGGATCCCATGGCTTATTCATCTCTTTCACTGTCTGTAAATCAATTCTTAGTATCAGAGTTGTTTTATGAAAATATTCTGTTTCTGTGACTTTTCAGAATAATAGTTCCATCACTTCAAAAAGCATATTTGCTTTTTTTTTTCCTTCTTTGAAGAGCATATTTATTAAAAGCTTTGATCTTGGAAATAAATACTGTGAGGGCAACAAATGTTAGAAGAATCAAGACTCCATGAACTCAGCATCATGGCAAATATTTCAGCAATTGCTGAAGCAGCAATTAAGCCAGAACTAGAGAAATAGACCATTGATCAATATATTCTCTGTTAGTTTAGTTTTTTAAAGTGTGGTTCTTATATTAAAAAAACATAAAAAAAATTCATTCCTCGATTCTATTGGATTATAGCTGAGGTTTGAGCGTTTGATATCTTTCTTAATTAATAGTTGATGATACAGTAGGTACAGAAGATTATCTTGTTCATTGTTTGATAATTTACGTTTAAATTCTAGTTCTCAATATTAGAATGGCAAGATTCATAAAATGGAAAAGGAAAAATTATTTCCCCTCTATAAGAGGTTGCTTCATATCTGGTTATTCTGTTCTCTTTCATCAAGATAAAATTCTCAAGAGATAAAATGCTTGTTTTTAGAATTTTCCAGACTTAGGTTCATAAGGTATATTTGGGAGGGAAACAGAAGTCATCCCTTTTTTGCATAATTGAAGGAAGATTTTTACAAAATAAAAAATACTTGAATGAAAATAAAATATATGTTTGGTGGAGGAACAAAGAGAAACACAGATAAATTGGAAATAGCCATGAAATTTGAAACAAAATTTGGGGAAGCTAGCTTTGTTGTTTATTTGGAAGTAGTGTTAACTTTTACAGTTTTAAAATCAAAAGAGAATTGCGGATGGTTTTATTTGATATATGAAATAAAATTTGTTAGTTACACATATAACTCAAAAGATATATATGGAATTATCATTTGAGAATTTAAAAATTAGTTTGACCACTAGGCAACTCTAGACAACTCTCAAGATTAAAAGTTGCAAAGAAGATATATAATCTGCATTGGTTAAGGAAATTTCCTCCCTGGGAACTTCTTACCACAGTGCAATCAGTCTCGCTATACATCATACATCCATATTATATACATACATATATATATATATATACATATATATATGCATTCATAAGGATTATAAAGCATTCTAGGATAACTCAAATTTTCTTGTTAATTGTGTCTGATTTTAGGATCATTGAAGACATATTTGGTCAGTAAGTACATCTTACTTTAAACCTTCTCTAGACCTTATCAATTTCCTCTTGCATTGGGATGATGAAAAGCTAATATTTAAAATGAAGATTAGTTTTGCAGGAATTTAATGAAATCTTTATTGATTGACAATCAGTGCCTATGTTCACTCAAATTGTAGTGCTGTTCTTTGAAAATTGACCTTTCCATTAGATGCTACAGTTTTCCTGAGCATATTTGTATTTCCTGTTGTTACCATGAATACAATTGAAAGGAAAGTGTCTATTTTTAATCATTTTGTAAATTTTAGATGAAAAATAAAGAGCTTTTTTTCCCCAAACTTGGCAAATGAGAAATCTTTGGGAATGACTTTAATCCTGTGCAGATTGATTTTCATGTTCTTTGCACAAGAAATTATTAAATGCCAAATTGTTTACATTTAATTAAAGCTTTTGAAACTAAAAACTCTGCTTTTAAAAAAATATTTTACTTTTTCTGCCTTTTTTGTATTTCTATATTCCTGTCAAAACAAATATTAGAACTACTATTGCCACCTTTTAAACTCAAGTATATATTTTCATATTTTAATATAACTCTACTATTTATATTAATAGTTTAATTCTGCAAAAGAAGGCTTATTTCTTATCAGGGATTATATTTGTGAAGGCATGAAATAGCCATGCATATCTATATCCACAGATTGTTAAAGTGAGTGTATAAACTAAAACAGCTTATTGTTAAGTCTCCTCTTGCTATTTTCTTTACAGTGATTTAAATAACATTTTGAAAACATTTTACCCCTTTTAGACATGTCATAAATGTTCATACACATCTTGATATGATACAGTGAGCACTCAAGATTAAATGGGCAAAGTATTGCTTAGTATGATGCTAAGAAGAAAGTTTGAAATAGAGCTGATCGGTTGTATAGAAACTTAAAATCAGCATTTTAAATATTTATATATGCATATATATATATATATATATATATATGGAAAGAGAGATTGATTGCATCTGTGATTTCATCATTATAAGAAGGAGGAGATTTTCTTCACCATTGTGATTAGATACCTTCTCTGTAACTTAAAGACTTGAGAGTTGCCTAGAGCATTTAATGGTTAAATGTATTCCAGAGGGTCACAGAACTAATAGTTTTCAGAGATGGGACTTGAACCAAAGTCTTTCAGACTAAGAGGCCAGCTCTTTATTCACTACCCCACACTGGGTCCTAGAATACATACAGAAAAATCATGCCACATAGATCATTTTGGTAAGGAAAAAAATAGGTGAACTTAAATCTTTTCAATACCACATGCCTATAAAATGGCAAATTAGATTTTTATTTTACATTGAAGTATACTGAGGATCAAAAAGACTTGCCAAAGTCTTTTTAGCAATAGAAGCAGAAGTAAACCTCAGATCTTCTTGCTCCTAATTCTAAAACTTTACAATGTCACAACCAGACACAACATACACACACACACACACATACAATCAATTTAATGAGAACATGCATTTTTGTTTCTTTTGTCTTTGTATCCCCCTGCATAGTGCCTGGCATATATCAGGTACTTAATGATTATTGCTAATTGGTATAAAATGAATTCATATAATGTTATAAGATTAACAGCTGTATGACTAAGTACAGCTCAAAGACCCAGATCTGAGCAAATTCTGGGCAAAAAATGATTTTTTTTTTTTTGTTTTTGCAAGGCAATGGGAATAAGTGACTTGCCCATGGTAAGTAATAAGTGTCTGAGGCCAGATTTGAATTCAGATACTCCAAACTGAGGTGCTCTATCTTCTAAAAGTAAATTTTTTTAAAAAAGTCATTAATATAACTAGAAAAGGAATACTGTGATTCTTCAGACCACTGATGACCACTATTCCAATTCCAGCAAAGATGATAATGTTTTCTTTAACTTTTTATCAGAGCTTGAAATTGGGAGGCAGGGAGTTGAAGTATCATTTCACTTTTTTTTTTCAGAAATGATGAAATCTATTCAATTATTTTTCATCTTGTTTTAGCATGTTTTTCTTGACTTGGGTATGTTTCTAGAATATCTATTTGTATGGAGGCCATATTGGAAAGGAGAGAGGATGGAACCAATGGAGACCAACTGAGTGGTTATTGTAGTTGTACAGGTAAAAGGTGATGAGGGCCTGAGCTAAGACATTCTGTGGTGTGGGTAGAGAAAAGGGGGTAGATGCAAAAGATGTAATGGAAACAGAATCAACATGTCTTGCTATTGAATGCCAAGTTTTGTCAATTATCCCTTCATTATGTTTCATATACTCACCCTTCTCTCCTCTGATATGGCCATCGCCCTTATAACCCTATACTTAGACTAGTGCAGTAGTCTTCTGGTTGGTTTCCTTGCCACAAGTGTCTCCATGCTCCAGTCCATCCTCCACCTGGCTATCAGACTTGGCTATCAGAGTGATTTTTCTAAAGCACATGTCTGATATATCATGCTACTCACACTATTCAGTAAATTCCAGTGGTTCTCTGTTATCATCTCCAGGATCAAATATAAAATCCTCTGGCATCCAAAGTCCTTCATAAACTGCCACTCTATCTTTTCAGGCTTCTTACACCTTACACACTCCACTCCATATACACTGTGACACAAGTCTCATTTGCTGTTTTTCAAACAAGGAACACCCCCCCATACCCCAACAACATGCATTTTCATTGGTGGCCTGGTCTCTCTCATGCCTGGAATACTCTCCTTCATTTCTACCTCCCAATTTCTTTCAGATTTCAGCTAAAATCCTATCTTCTACAGTAAGTCTTCCCCAGTCCCTCTAAATTCTATGCTTTCCCACTATTGATTATGTCCTATTTATCCTATATTTAATTTGTACTTATTTTGTTTACAAGTTGTCTCTGCCAATAGCCTGTGAGCTCCTGAAGAGCAATAACTATCTTTTATCTGTTCTAGGCATAAATAGGTGCTTAATGTTTTTTGATTAACAATATGAAGGAATATGGAGAGTCATTGAAAGAGTCATGGATGACTATTGGGTTGTAAACCTAGGCAACAGGAACACTGGTAGTGTCCATTGAAAAAATAGGAAGGTTTGAGATGTCCATGAGACACTCAGGTGAAGATATTCATCAGGCCCCTGGAAACTGGAACTGTGGAGTTCAGGAAAGACATGAGAAGTGGATGGGTAGATATGAGATTCATATTCAACCTTTGGCTACATTAGCAACTAGAAAGGTAATGTTCCTGCTAAGGTGATGATAGATTGTTAAAATAATAATAATAATAATAATAATAATAATAATAATAATAATAATAATAATAATAATAATGTGATTAGATTAGATCTGAAATTTGTCCAGCTATCACATTTTATGTATGAGAAAAACAAGACCTAGAATAATTAAGGAATTTTCTGAAATCTTCATAGGTGGCAGATTTAAATCCTGGTGTACCTTGTCTCCAAATTCAGTAACTTTCTACTGTAGCAGGTTGCATTCTGAGAAGGATTGTAATGATAAGAATGTCAGGAAAACCTAGGAGGAAAGGGTATCCCTTAAGGTGGAGTGGTCCCTAATGTCAAAAACTTCAAAAAGATCAAAAAGAGTAAGGATTTGGATTGGCTGTAATGAAATCATTGTGGATCTTGGAAAGATAAGTTTCCCTTGTGGTGGTGGTGGTGGTGAACGTGGAAGCCAAATTGCAATGGTTTGAGGAGTGTTTGGAAGGTGATAAAAGTAGAGATCAAAAACATGCATTGAATACATATGTATTTGATTGAAGAGGTAAGCTGCCAGAGACTTATGGAATCAGGGGTACTAGTTGAATTGGCATTTGGTAGAGGAAGGTCATCTGTCTGGAGCAAAAGAAGAGAGATCTGGGAGTAGAGGTGTTATTGAGCTGGTTTGAAGTATGGAATTGAAGTTATACTATTTTCAGTGAAGTGTAAGATTTTGAGCCCTCTGCTGAGGTGGAATTGTCAGTGTCTTGAGAAGAAAAAGTTTGAGGGCAGTAAGTTGTGAGTATGATAGCAAGTAGAGAAAGGAAAGCAAAAGAATTGTGAAAGATTTATGGCCCATTTAAGACTGAATAATCCAAAGTTTTAATAGAATAATGAGCACAATTGTAGGACTTTCTTCAGTGGATTCACAGTTTAAATAAAATATTTAAATGAAATATAAATAAAAATCTAATTCTGAGGAAAACATTTCCATTGTGACCAAATTAATACAGTCTTTGAACACTGAAGATTTAATTTTATGTGAAAGAACATTTCATTTTTTTTTTTTGGATGGCAATAGAGTCATGTCATTTCTTTTGGCAGATGGAGATGGACAAACTGATCACTTATTGCCAGGATGTGAAGATGAAAATTGCCAGAGAAGTGCTATCTATTTAGCTAAACCAGGAATGGTTAATCAGGTACATAACCACTGTCTTGCTAAGGCAAATATAATGAAATGTGGCAACAGACATATAGTGTGTGAAGAGTGAACCAAAATAATCCCAAAACAATTTTTTAAAAAAGCTCTTTATCACTCTTGTTTTTGTATTACTTAGTTAAGGTGTTCAGAGTTAGTAAGGGTTTCAGGATACAGTACAATGCTAGAATCTGTTCTGATGAAGAAAGCCTTTATAAGTCAAATATATGTAACAACATTGCACTTATTTTGTATATTCAAAAATCAATCCATTATGTTTCCTGGTAAAACATGAACACAGTATTAGTAACTATTTATAAAGCCATTATAACTGTTTAAAAACAATATTCTTCTATGTTTGATGTTAAATATAATCGTTTTCCAATGTTCAAACTGTACATTTTACCTTTATATATGTCAGAGGAAAAAAGTTCAGAACATGATAGTTGAAGTAAAGAAGTGATGTGGGAATGATAGATAGATATATATTTTTTCATACCTTAACAGTAACTGGAAGAGCCCCTAGATGTAAAATAAAATTGCAAAATTTAGGCAGCTGTTTCCTGCCTATTGGGAAACAGAATAAAAAATTGACCATATTGTGAACCTAATCTAGAGACAGGTCATATATTGTGCCTGTATTAATTTATTCCTCCATTTCCTTTTTTTTCCTGGATTCTTTAGCTTTCCATCCAGTCTTTAAAAAATTTAAAAGTCTGAAATTAAAAATTTGAAGTCTTGCAAAATAGATTGTTTCAAGTAACACCTCAGGCCAGTTTCACATGAATAAGTAGACCTAGTAATTACAAATGAATTCAAGTTATAGGTAATGTCAACTGTAATTCCAAAACCATAAAATCATTACTCTGTAAATAGAGAAATAGCATAGGATTTAAGAAACTGTCATTATTACAGTGTTTAAAATACTAGCATAATAGGGACTCTTCCTGCATAGTAAATAATCAGAACAACATGTTTTTATTTTATTAGATTCTTTGTGTTTTGGCACTGAGAATTGAAACGTGAAACCTCTTTAGAGGTTTAAAGATCTCAAATCCTGCATGGATTTAGTGTCAGGCTCACCTCTGACACCTCCCAATAAGTTGTTACCTTCCTATGCCTTATCTTTCTCATATGTAAAATGGAGTGAAACTAAATGATTCCTAAAATCCCTTCCATCTCTAAATCCTGGGTAACTATGAAGTGTTCTCTATCTCATGTCATTTATCATCATTAAGTTGTTAACTAAGATAATTAACAATCACATGTAGGGAAATGAGCACTGGATTCAGAAATAGAAGACTGTGTCAAAACCCTGACTCCTCTCTTCTTGATCATCAAGTTTTCCACCACCTTTAAGTTCTTTGTACCTAGGAAATTCACTATTTTTAAAAAATATTTTAATGAAAATCTGAAAGTTATAGAACTTATCTAAAACATTTGTCTTCTTTAAGTTGGGGACTTTTATGAAATGATCTGCCTTTCCCTGAATAACCTTAAGTTTTTTGAGGCACTCTCTGGACTAAGTCTTTTTTATAAGAGCCCTTTTTAACCTAATATGGCTTTGTGCCATGTAAATGAGTCACCTGCTTAAACAAAATAATCTGTTGGCATGTGGTCTCCTCCCATTTCAGTCCAGTCAGTGGACCTGCGTATGATATTATTTTCTGACATTTTTTAGCTTCTAATTATACACACAACTATATTTTAATTGGCATACTTTCCACTTTTTTATATATTTTTTTTCATTTTCAGATGTAATAAGTGGTAGTTAGGGTCACTCAGAAGAGAGAGGTTTTTCAAACCTTACCTCCCAATTAGCATTTCCTTTCTTTGATCCCCATTATAGTCAGTATTGAAAAGAAAATAGTGAAATAAATCTAGACCCTAATACTTTGGGTGATAGAGATCACTCTCCCATACAAAGCTCAATCTCTCATTTCCATTGAAGAAAATGCCAGTTCAACATGATGTTAGAAAAATTTCAGTGCTAGCTGATGCTGAAGTTGACAGCTAATGTTATCTTTGGAGAATAACAGGAACAAAAATAAAGTTGGAGAGGTACTTTCAGTCTGAGTTTACTTGAGGTGAGTGCCAAAATTGAATGCCCATTTGAAGCTGAATGCATATTTTGCTTTAATTTAAAAATGAATTTTGAGTCCCTTAAAATGTGAATCCTATTTCCACCCAGACCCAGATTGTTAGAAGGGCATTTTTGGTTAAAAGACTCTAAAAGCTCGACTAAGAGTAGGGCTGAATGAAATTCCAGAAGGAAGCTATACAGTTTTTTGAAAACATTACACATTTTTCCCAAAAGTAAACTATAACAGATTGCCTCATTCAGTGTTGTAAACAAAAGGACTTTAAGGGAACTAGGTTGTCTTGAAAACATAAGAATATGCATTAGAATGAACATATGAAATTTTTTTAAAAAAGGAACCATTTTAAAAAACTGAATAAATTTTCATAGTATTTTTATGAATAAATTTATAGACATTAACTTTATTTTTTTTTATTTCAGTGGATTCCAGTGATACAAGATTTCAGCTACAAGGGCACAGTGTGGGGCTTTGTGCCATTTAATCATGAACAGCTAACAGTTGATGAAATACCCATTCCAATTACTCTTCACATTGGAGACTACAACATGGATGGCTATCCAGATGCTCTTGCCATTCTAAGGAATACATCTGGAAGGTAATTTAAGTGAAAAGTACTTACAAATTCAAGTCTTACCTTCTGTCTTTTTGGGAACTGGACATTATCCAGTTATACCCCATTCATATAAACATGTAACACAAAGGACGTAATTCTCATTTCTTTCCACATTCCTTGAACTTTTCTTGAGTGATTAGCATTCCTATTTATTTTCATGGAGTCTTTTTGTGCAGAAGAGAAATGAGCATCTGATCCAAAGTAAAAAGCTTATTTTTCACTCCATAGACCTTGCCATTAAAATGCTCTTAATTTTTGTAAAGCATTGTGCCATTTACTCAATTGCATTTTTGCATCACTTCTTCCGTAATGGAACTGAAAATGAATGGAACTATTTTTAGAAAGGTTTATTATGATTGTTTTATATACTAGAATTTTCAGGTGGTCTTTATGGGGTTTTTTTAACTCAAAGGAATTTGTAGCATTATTATTGGTTCTGAAAGAAAATTAAGGTTCTATATCAGGCAGTCTAAAAGCATTTATTAAACATGTACCAAGTGCCCGCTATGCCATGGGGTGAGAATACAAAGATGAAAATGAAGCAACCCCTATAGAATTAATATTTTAAAATACAGTGGAAAAAATTGGGACAGTTATTGAAATTAACCACTTGCTAAAATATCAATGATATAATGTTTTTCCTGATCACAAAACCAAATTGTATTGATGTACACTTCTTTCTTCTCCTAGGCAACTTAATTTTCACTTGGATTATCCTCTTAAATATTTGATCATCACTGACCACAGAAACAGATGAAAATTTAGCTAAAATGTAACTTATCTAGCTATATGGTAATTCATCTTTCTTAATACTATCAAACACTTTGAAAGTATTTAATTCTTACCAATAATTATTTCAGTTACCAAAGAATTATGTGGATCTAGTTTTTTATAAAGAAGTGTCTTATTAGTGAAATTTCCTGAAATATTTGTAGCAAGGTTAAAAATCTTAATTAAACACTGCTACCAAATTTTTCTTAGAGTTCTTTGAAATTGTTCAATTATACTTTCAAGATAGTCTAAGCATAGTATCATCCTACCCTGGGCAATAAGGTATAATGATAATATAGTAATAGAGGTGTGTTCCTTTTTCTTTCATATGATACAAATCTGATTTTCTGAGAAAATGAAGGACATTTAGTATTCTAAGAATGTCAATGAACTTGTAGAAAGGAAAAAAAATTATCTTTTTTTTGTATTATTAGATGGATAGACAGGCAAATGAGGGAAAGCATGCATTAAGTGCTTGCTATTTGCCAGACTTTATTCAAAATTCTGAGGAGACAAGAAGCATTCCACAGAAGTCCCTGCACACAAGAAACTTACATTCTAATAGAGAAAAACAATGCAAAAAGGAAAGCAAATGTGGGATGTAGGGATGGGCAGCAGTATAATAAGCACAGTGGCATAGCTAGAGGTGTCAAAGAAGTACTGTGGAATCCTAAAATCGAGCATGAGAAAGCCAGAGATGGCTTAGTAAAATCCATTGTTGTTCCAGGGATAAAATCCAATTTTCTTGTTGATAGGGGGTAGAAGCTAAGGCTCAGTTGGAAAGAGCATAGCGGTAGATATTCAAGAAGTCTTGACAAAATAATGATTATTTTAAACTTCAATATTTTAAAATAGAAACAATTTTCAACAAAATACCATTAAACTTTATCCTGAGCTTTAACTCTTGTCAGAGGAGGAAAAAAAATTATATCTAGAATATACTTAGGCTTCTATCTACCAGTGCTAAGAAACATCAAAATACATTTAGTAACAATTGTTTATATAAATTTTTCCAATGCTCTCTCTTTTGAAGTTTGCAAGTTTTCTTAATACTTTAGCTTCAGTTTTTCTATATTTTATTGGAAATCATGACATTAATAACTGTCAGCTGAGAGTACTTTTTCATGCATAAAAGATAAAAAAGTAATATTGATTCTTCTCTTAATGTATGACTATTTTCCTTTAAATATAGATAAGAGTTACAGGTCATGACATTCCTTGTTTAATAGAACTACCAGATGATTGATAGTTCTTAACTTGAAAAGAGATGTGGGCCCCAAGAGAATATGGGTCTAGATATTCTTGGATAATGAAATGGCTGAAAAAAAAAAAAGACAAAATACATTATAATCCTTTCTGCCTAAATTTACTCTTATACAGATGGTATGAAAACACTTAAGATTTTACTAGATTGTACAACTTCTCTTCATATTTTTCTCCAACTTTTCTATCTGTTGGCCTAGACAGTAATATTTTATACTAACAGCATTTTTTAGTTTATAGGGTTACCTCTGAATCCTTGGAGATAAGTGGCAGATGTAAAATTCTTTCTGAGAAGGAGGGGGCTGTACCTGAAAAGGAAAAACTTGTCCTGAAGAATGATGATTTGAATACTCAGGTGACCCCAAGTGAGATTGTCTGTAAAGGTCTAGGAGAAAAATAAATGAGTATCTAATAATTAATGACTCCCTCCCAAAGGAACTTAGGCAACTCTTTGTCAACCTGATAACAATAGGAGAGAGAGGCATATACGCATTGGTTTTATGATGAAGAGCAGTCCAAGACTTGAAACAGATAGCTACTGTCTACTTAAGATTAGGAAGCTAGAGAGCACTGCTTAAGAACAAGGTTTTTGGAAAGCCAAATCAGACTTTTGTTGACAGTTTTCTGATCTCATTCCCCTTGCTTTTTCACAGGTCAGCCTCCTTGCCTTGAGCACAGACTCCTTTCTTAAATCCACCTATTGAAACCTTTCTTTTCCTTCAAAAAGTAGCTCAGGTACTATCAATACTAGTCTGATCCCCTCCTTACCCCCCAATCCCCTGCTTCCAACTGAAAGTGGTTTCTTCCAGCTCTAATATTTTTGGAGGACTTTCTCCCAATGGCACTTTTCCTGTGTCACATTTTACTTTATATTTTAGCATATCTGTGAACTCATTGGTGTGGATCTATGGATACCAGACCATCATACCATCATTTAAGCCTTTCATCTGTTATTCTCTCTGTGTAAACAATTCTTCTCCTCTTCTGATCACATCTTTTAAAAATTATGTCTTTTACATCATTTGTTTCGTAGGAGTCATCATTAGCAGCATGATTAGCCTAACAATTTCTGTTTAGCTCTACTTTGTTTTCTAAGTTATCAGTAGTTTTAATTCTTTAGAGATTATAACATCCCACAAATAACAACCATATAGTGTCTCCAGAAGACTACTGTTGTACGAATGACTCTCTTACCTTATATTATAGTCATGATGATGGAGTAGTATTCAAAATTGAAAATTTTGTGCTAGATTGTTTGAGGAAATACTTATTCCAAGCCAACAAAATCTCTTTCAGCCATTATCATTAGACTATCATATGACAACTAAGCCATAATTTTCTCTAAGCTTTCTTTTATGTTTAACTTACCTACATGAAGGAGGAATTTGCTTATGAAATTTCTTTTATTACAAAACTTCACATATACTGGGATCCATTTGTTGATTCTGTGTTAACCTTTGGGAAGTGACAGGAACATTACAGATAAAATGTCCTAGCCTACATGTTATATGCATACAAACTACTAAACAAATTTCTGTATACTTTCAACTTCATTATTATGAGGACTTTTGAGGATCAGTACAGTTGGATTTTAGTTTGTTTATCTTCCAACACATGACTTCATCTGTTCTATGACTCTCAAGGGCAATTGAATGTATAACACAAAGACAGCTGAGGTATGATTATTTAGAGATGAGGAAAGAGAACTCAGAGATACCTGTGCTCTTTACTAGTCATGTAGAAATCATAAGTTATGTTTTGAATAAAGTCAAAGTATTAATAAAAGACAGAAAAAAGATGAAGATAATAATTTTCTTGTTTATTTTTTATTATATTTTGATTCATTATTCTTTGAGAAAGTTACCCAAGTTACACTCCTCAAGAGATAGTACAAATTGCATATGCTTCATTCTACCTTTGTGAGAAGGAAGCAAATAACCAGATCTTTTTTAAGAAAGCAAGTTGCTAGAACATTGCTGTTCTCTATTTATAGCCATTCAATCCTATACTGCAGGGCTGTCCAACCTTACTTTTAAGTTTTTCTTGAAAAAATAGACAGTATATTTTGATTTGTCATTTTAGTGAGAGCTCTGCAGTAACTCAGTTTCATTAACTAAAGCATTTAGTGGGGCAACTAGGTGGTGCTGTGGATAGAGCATTGGCCCTGGAATCAGGAGGACCTGATTTCAGATTTGGCCTCAGACACTTAAATAATTGCCTAGCTGTGTGACCTTGGGCAAGTCAACCCCATTGCCTTAAATAAATTTTAAAAAAACTAAAGCATTTAGTAAATCTATCAGGGGCCACACTAAATCGCACTATGGACATGGGCCCACCAGCTGCATTTTGGATAGTCCTGCCATACTGTGTTTAGCTAAATTTACAGCATAGTATAATAACTACAATATTTCATTTACTCTGCTAAATAAAGTAGGAAAGAATGAAGCGTATTTTTTTAAATTTCCACTTAAATCACATTTGGAATTTAATGGACTAGCACTCAAAAGGTTAAAGTTTCATAGCTCTTCAGAATATTTATTCAGTGTGTTAGATTTCCAATGGATGTCTGATAGCCATGCTTCTTTTCTGTGTTTTAAAAATAATTGGCATTCCCTAAGTCACAAATTAGGCTTGATCAAAATAAATGTCTATTGATGGCCTACTTTTTTTCATTCAACTCCTATTGTTTTCATTTTTGTTTTAGAGTTGATTTCTAAAGTTTCATTTTCCTTTTGATTGTTTAATCTCATATCTCTCTTTGTTTATATCATTTAAAATATATTTTTCTCATGATCCCTTGAGTGAGAGAATGTAGCATATTTCTTAAGTTTCAGTGAGTGTGAAAAAGAGTTCCATCCTTTATTTTATTTTCCTGACATATAGTAGATCTTTATTCTTCTCTACCTCCCATGCTATATATTATTGTTTTCCTGTGAAAAAGAGTTTGGAATTTTCATCTGCCCAGATGTCAATAAGTAAATAAACTGTTTTGTGGGTTCCCTTGAAATCAATAAATCCTATGGTTTCTATATATTAGTAACATAAATCATATTTTAATGAATAATGACTTCAATTGTAAAAGCCATCTGCATTTGTACTTTATTAAAATCTACTGAGTGGATTCCAATTTTTAATATCTTTACTGAAGACAATCTTTTTTCTTTCAGTTGATACTAAAAATAGAATGTAATTTTTGCCAGCTATTTCTCCTGAAATGATATCACGCCCATCATTGAAGGTTGAACATTTTTCCATTTGTGGATACTTTCAAAATGTATTTTAAAATGCATTATTTATAGTGTAGAATACCTTTTGAGACATAAATTTTCTTCCATTATATACATTTATAATTTTTACAAATATCAATAAAAATATTTATTTAGTATAACTAAAGTGGCAAAATCAGAAATGACAAAATATCTATTTAAATTCTACTTTAAGCCAGAATTCCAATAAACATACTCTAAGAGACCTGTCTTTACAAAAAAGCTTTTACATATGACCATTGGACTAGCCTTCCACCTACCACAATCCCTAGCCCTCAATATCCTCTATCTACTTTCCAAATTAAGAAAGACACAATTTTAAAGGAAAAAATATTTTGGTAATCATAAGTCAGTCCATTCTACTGTCTAAATAATAGAATGATAGGGCTATAAGAGACCTCAGAAACCATGAAAAAGTTATTTTATATATTCCATAATTGAAATGAATTATAATTGAGGGATCATTCCATACATAAAAGATTGAGATACTCCCCTGTAAGGCCTTTATGGTTATTGATCTGAAATACTGGAGAGTTGTTTAAATACTGATAGGCGATTTGCAGTTATATGGCAATTTTTTTTCTTATAGGCTTCCCAAATAGTTGACTTTGCCTCCAAACATCCATCTTATATATGTATATAAGTCCTTTTCACTAGGAAGACTGAGTCAGTCTGTGGATATCTCAGTGCAAATCTATCCCCAAACCTAGAAATTCAATTACAAGCAAACATCTTATTGATAGTGGGTTAGTAGCAAAGAATAGCCTATCATTAATTATACCTAGAAAGGATATTCAATGATGTATGAGCTTATATGTTTTCTCCAGAACAATCATATTGAAAAATTTTATTACTTACAAACTATTGCTACCAAGATTAATACCAATTAACATTTTTTTATTAATGAGAATGTTGTAAGCCAGATTTTTGCATACTATTGTCTTTTGATAGTAAACTTTTTAGTTCATTAAAATGTTACAATTATCCTTTAAATTGTTTTCAAAGAGACATATCTTATCATGCATTCTTCTTAACTTGATGCTGCTCTCTGTATCAGGTTTGGTTGAAAAGGCCATTTCTTGGGTGTTCCAAGTACTTTAGTGGTTGGTAATCCCTAAAAATTTCAGTGTTAATATTTTTAAACTGATCAGATATGGATTTAAGGTACTACTTTAACAATTGGGTATTTCATCTTAAAAATGCCTTGCATTTCAAACTTATTGGCATTAAAATCATGTCTAAAAATTATCAGATATCTTAAGTATAATTACTCAGCTTCTTCTTATATGCCAGGAACTATGTCTAGAACTGAGGGGGGGGGGATACAAAGGAAAGCAAAAAACAGTCTCTGCCCTCAAAGAGCTTACCCATAAAGGAGAAGACAGTGTTTAAATAATTAGGTATGTGTTTGGTTTATGCAAAGAAAAAGAAAGGTCACCTTTGAAGGGAAAGCACCAGAAGGGAAGGCAGAGGGTGCTGAAAAGCCTCCCCTTTCAAGTTGAGTCTTGCAGGAAGTCAGGCAAACCTGGAGTCAGAAATAAAAGGGCCCAGCTTTCCAGACAATGGGGACGTTCCGTGCCAAAGCTCTTGAGATGGAATAATGTAGTCAAGGAGCAGCTGGTAGACCCCAGTGCAAGACTTGGAAGGTAAGAAGAGGTTGATTATGAAGTGCTTTAAATGCCAAACAGAACATTTTATAGTTGATTCTGGAGGGGTTACTGGAACTTATGGAGTAGAGAATAATATAACCCATACTTAAAAATCATTTTGGCAGCTTAGTAGGATATATTTTGGAGTGGGAAGAGACTTAGGGCAGAGGTGAAAGGTGATAAGACCTGAAATAAGATTGTGATTCTGTGATTAAAGAAAAGGGTAGGTATATGAGAAATGAATTGGATGAAGGCAAGTGAGAAGGCAAGGTTGTAAGCCTCAATGACTGGGAGGATTGTGGCATACTTGACATTAAAAAGGAATTTTAGGAAGAGCAGAGGATTTGGGAACAAAGATAGAGTTCTGTTTTGGATATTTTGAGTTTGAAATGCCTATAAAACATCCAGTTTAAGATGTGTAACAGAATTAATAAGATTTAATTGTACTTGGGGAAAAGACAATGACTGGAGATATACAGATTTATATCTGTGAATCATCTGCAAAGATGATTGCTTAGGTGTATAGTATTTTGGGAGAAGTGAAATTTTTCTCCTTGGAACCACAAGTAAACAGTGTAAATAAGACTATATACAACAGAAACTAGCCATATTTCACCTATAGCATAAGGAGATGTGAAAAAAACACGGGGGGGGGGTGATAAAATGTTCCCCTAGCAGAGTCTACAAAAACCTGTCAGCCCCTTCTTACCAAAGTGTTTTTAAATGCATAAAATGAAATTCAGAGAATTACAAAGTATATCAAATATGTGTGAATAAATATGTAATTTTTCTCATTTAATTTCACAGATAACCATAATTTGTCTGGGGGGCCATGAAACCCAGATTGATAACTTCTAGCCTAAAGAGTCCCCTTAGAAGTGGATCTTATAGGTGGACAGCTCTGTTATTAAGTCTATGTTACTGACAAAATATATGGAAGAAGAGTGAAAAACTCATTCATCCAGACATTTTCATTTGGGAGGGGCTAAATTACCTCTAAAAGGAATTTCTATCAGAATATTTCTGGATATTTGCTAAGCTCCTGTCTTCACTATTCTCTATGTCATGTGAGATCAAAAAGAAAGGTCATAAGTCGAACTTTCAAACATATGAATAGACACGGCATTTTAAAAAAATGTCCTATTTGTTAGTGATTAGCCATGTAATCAGTTTGAAATAATCTTCTGATCCTCATTCATTGAAATTTTCCTGATATCCCACACACACCCCTCTTATAAATAGTGTTTTTTAAATGCAAAATTTGGCTACATATAGATAAAAGAACTTGGAAAAATCTAGGCTTAGCAGTTTAAATCTTTTCTGTCAAATATAAGTGACTCAGTGAAATTACGGAGGAGTAAAAGGAGTAAATAGCTTTCTAAATTCTTTTGAGACAATATCAAAGAGAATAGATGCTAATGATCATGAAGAAGTACAAATTCTGAAAGCCTGAAAGATGCCATCATGAAGTATTCGTGATTAAGAATTGGAAGTAACTATGTCATCTTTGAAACATCTTTCAGAATCCATTAAGTTATTTCAATTTGGAACCTTTTTACTTTGTTGCTTGGTAAATTAAATGCTACACCAGATCAGTCCATCATTTGTTTGTTTTTAATGTATCAAGAGTTTGGGAAGAAATGACAATGTGCTTTTTGTGCTGCATCAGCCTCTCCTCCATCTTCCCTACCTCCCATTCTCACTTTTTATTTCTGATAAAAGGAAAGAGAAAAAGAACTAATTTGAAGAATTGGGCATCTTGAAGATCACATTAGTCCAATTCAGTCACACATTTTTCTTGTTTCCTTTGTCACTGTGGATCTAGTTTAAGTCATTTTAATTAGGTATTTTTTTGAGGTAACAGATTTTCAGGAAATACAGTCATTCTCTCTCTTTCTCATGGCAAATGAGTACATTTTAATTTTTATCTACCATCCTGAAGTACCAAATGTATTTAAGTACAAAGTGAAAAGAAACTTAAAAAAAAACAAAGCAAACAACAAAATGGACTTCTTTTTAGTACTTTAATCTAATAGTGATTACATATCCAATTATGAATTCAATTATGAGTTCAAGATTTGTATCAAGATTTGGCATCTACCAGCCTCCCAGTCAAGAAGAACTAGATCTTAGTCCTACCTCTGATACAATACTTCCTATGTGACTGAGCAAAACATTTAACTTAAATGTCCCAAGCACAAAACTGTACATTACAGAACAGTTGCTCAAGGGAATTTCCTAAAAGGGACTTAGTATACCTGTGGTGTAGACAACAAAAACAAGCCAAACATATAGGTAAAGTTTATATAAGAACAAAAATCCAGCTTTTTCTAGCACTAACTGAAAGCATTAATTTTACATGTCTTCACAAAATCTAATATACAATGAAAAATAAAAATCATGTAAATTGATTTTTTAAAATTCCTGAATTTATCTACATACTACAAGCTACAAACCAAAAGCATAAGATTCTGTCTGATTTTGAATCCATTTAAATAGGATATGTTAAATAAAATTTTAATGGCAATCTTTTCACCATTTATTCAGAATAGACTACAAATTGATTTGAAATTGCATTCTAATTTATAGTTCATAAATAAGATCCTTGGTGACTTGTATTCTCATCATTTGTTAAATATGTAGTAGACTTTAGTGAAGTGTGATAATAATTAGATAGCTCTGCCACCACAAGTAATTGGGGATTTTTTGGTTTATTTATTTATTTAGGGATGTTTTGGGGGTTTTTTTAAACAAAGACCAATGAAAAACCTATTAAAGAGCCAGTAAGTTATTTGTGTATCACTCTTTATATTAATATCTAATCTTAGAGTTTGTACATAAAGTAATCTCTGGCTTTCAGTGGACTTTTTTAATCAGACTTTGATTGATAAATTTCCGATTAAGCCAGGAGCACTAGTTATCACAATACTTTATCTACTAGACCCAACAGAACACTTTTTTTTGTCATACTTCATTATCCCAGGTTTTAATTGCTTATCTCAATTTGTGTGTTTGTACGTGTGTCTGTGTGTGTGTACTAGAAGTTAAAAAAATGGACTGAAGAACAGTCATTCAGAGAACTGAATTTAATGATTAGCTAGTAGATAATTTTTAAAGAGCTATTCCTTTTGAAAGCAAGAACTTTCAGGATGATAATTTGTTACATTATTGCTAAAAGGGGAATGTTAGAAAAATTAAAACTTGGGGTGGCTAGGTGGCGCAATGGATAGAGCACCAGCCCTGGAGTCAGGAGTACCTAAGTTCAAATTCGGCCTCAGACACTTAATTACCTAGCTGTGTGGCCCTTGGGTAAGCCACTTGACCCCATTGCCTTGCAAAAACCTAAAAAAAGAAAAAATTAGAAAAACTTAATTAGAAAAATTAAAACTTAAACTTCACCTGCCAGCCTGAAAACACCTGAATATTGTCACTTTAATCAATTAAAAGTTTGTAGGCATCATGAATAATGTTTTTCTAAAGTTACTATTGAATATATTAAATGTCTACATGAAATTTCAACATCTGTGAGTAGAAGAAACCTAATATAACTAAATATCATGAATCATTTTTCATTGTCATTTCTTTTAAGCAGCAAGGTGGCTGGCACAGTGCCTAGATTATTGAATTTGGAATCAGGAAAACCTGAGTTCAAATTCTACCTCAGTAGTTGGGTGACCCTAGACAAATCACTTACCTCTCATATTCAGTTTCCCTATCTGTAAAATGAAGATAATAATAACTTCTGCCTCACAAGGTGGTTGTAAGGATCAAATAATAGAAACAGTATGCTTTGGAAATAGTAAAGGACTATATATATATGCTACCTAGCAATTTTACCTAATTTTGTTTAATTCCTATAATTATTTTTATCTATAGTGCTGCTAAATGTTTTAACCTTCATACAAATAAAGGTTTTCCTAAAGTAACTTATTCTTTGAGTGGTACATAAAATGAAGTAAATATATTCACAAAAATGAGCAGTAGATTCTTCTAATATAAAATAAAAATTCTCACTATATAAATATATTTTTCATATATATATATGTGCATGTATATATAGATATATAGAGAGATATATAAATATATAGGCTTTTTAAGGCAATGGGGTTAAATGACTTGCCAAGGTCACACAGCTAGGCAATTATTGAGTGTCTGAGGCCTCATTTGAACTCAAGTACTCCTGATTCCAGGACCGGTGCTCTATCCACTCTGCCATCTAGCTCCCCCCTTATATAGACTTTGTTAATGGTTATACATATAAGGGAGGATGCTAATCTAATATAAAGCTCACTTCATGTTAACTGTGAGAATATATTTGTTCAAATCCTAGTTCTTCTACTTATCTGACATGTGACTGCTGTCAGCCTTTGTTCCCTCTTCTCTCCAGTCATGATTAGAGTAACAGCACTGCTGTGAAGTTCAAGTGATATAAAGCTCTTTTTAAAGATAAAATTGCTATCTAAAGATATATCATTACTATATGTACATTGAAAAATCATATTATAGTAGAAAGTTCTGAAAACTGATATGGATTCTTCTGGAATTCATAATTTCAGTAATGTAGGGTCTATTTGAAATATTAATTTGATGCTTTTGTGTCTCTTAACAACATTTACTCAATTCATTTTATCTTTATATTTCTGTTTTTCACCTTCAGAATAAAAAAAACCTTAGAGTTAGAAGGCACTCCAAAGGTCACCTCAACCAAATCATGCATGAACAGGATTGCCCTTTATAGCATTTCTGACAGGTAGTCATTCAGTCGCTGGTTAATGACCTGTAGTGAGACAGCACTCACTATCTCTTAAAGATCTCATTTCACTTGGCACAATTCTAATTGATGGAGTTTCTTTTTCTTTGCTTTCTTCCAAAATATTATTCTCTGCAGCTCCTTGATTCTATATCTCTATAGTTCTTAACTCTAGGACCAAGCAAAAGAAGTCTGAATCATTCTAATTATCATTTTCACATAAAATGTCTTACCTAGGCCTGGAAGATTGTTATTGTTTGCCTTCCTAAATCATCTCTTCTCCAAACTGAACATCCTTAATCCTTTCAACTAATTCTCCTTATCACATGGTCTCTGACACTCATCTTATCCTAGCACTATCTATATCCATCCATCTATCTATCTATCTATCTATCTATCTATCTATCTATCTATCTATCTATCTATCATCTGTCTGTCTATATGTATATTACATATATGCATGGGTGTATTTGCTTCAGCTTTTGTTCTTCTGAAAATGTCACATGTAGTTCTCAGAACTGAGCATAGTAAGCCAGATTTGATCAGACCCTAACAAAATAGCTTAGTCCTGAACACTTTGACTCTCAGTTCATCCTAAAACACCATTGCTGTACCATGTTGTCAAAGGAAATGAGTTGAATTTGTTGAACTCAATGAAACTACTACCTTTATGTCATACCCACTGCCTTTTCTTAATATTAGCAGACCATCCTTTTAAGAAGGCTTTATGGAGGTTTTCTATTAATAAAATACAATGTCGGGGCAGCTAGGTGGCACAGTGGATAAAGCACCGGCCCTGGAGTCAGGAGTACCTGGGTTCAAATCCAGTCTCAGACACTTAATGATTACCTAGCTGTGTGGCCTTGGGCAAGCCACTTAACCCCATTTGCCTTGCAAAAAAAAAAAAACTAAAAAAAAAAAATATATATATATATATATATATATATATATATATATATATATATATATATATATATATATATATATAATATGTGGCTGGCTTTCTGCTGTCACTCTCTTCCCTTTTTTGAAAAATGAGGATTTTGCCTTTTTTCTCATTCCATAACACTTCTCCTGTTTCCTACATTTTTTCAAAGGTCAGCAGTCACATCCAAAACTTCTTTCAGTACCATAGTAGTAGTTCATCTGGCCCTGGTGAACAAAATTCAGCTAGAACATCCAAATGTTCTTTCATTATCTTCTTACTTTGAGTAGGTGGTATCGAAGTTCATTTGTCCCCTTTTCTATGTGACCCCATTTAGAGTTTTCTTGGCAAAGATATTGGAATGGTTTGCCATTTTTCTTCTCCAGCTCATTTTATAGATGAGGAAACTGAGACAAACAGGTTTAAATGACTTGTCCACGGTCACACAGTTAGTATCTGAAGCCACCTAACTTCCCTCTTTTCTTGAGTACTAACATTCCAATCATTTTTTGTTCTGTCCTATCTAGAACAAGGACTTTCTCTTTGACAGAAAAGATAGAAACAAAATAAATTTTCTTAATAATGGTCATTTTCCCATGTTCTTCAAGCAGGGACCCTATTCGTTCTTTGGTTATCTGCATTTCACCATTATAATTTAAGAGTCTTACTAATATTCAACAATCTTATCTCATGGGCTTTAGTGTTACTTAACAGCATTCATAGAAGACACTACTTTATTTTTTTAATTCCCTACATTATTTCAACTAGTCAAACATTTATTTAGCCTCTACATACGCTAGGCACTGTACTAAGTAATGGGGGGGGGGGGGGTGTTACAAAAAAGAGGCAAGACAATCCATCCCTCCAAGGAGCTCACAATCTAATGGGAGAAGATAATGGGAGAAGATAATGAGTAAACAAATATTTATAAACAAGTTTCATATATACATATATATATATATATATATATATATATATATATATGATAAACAAGAAATAATTAAGAAAATCCTAGAATTAAAAAGATTTGGGAAATACCTCCTTTAGAAGACAGAATTTTAATTAGGACTTAAAGGAAGCCAGGGAAGGCAGTAGGGAGAGTATTCCATCAAGCGGGGATAGGTAGAGTAAATACTCTGCATCTTCTTTGTAGAACTTCCAAGAGATCAATGTCACTGTATAAAAGGGTATGTGTTAGGGAGTAAGGTGTATATATAAGATGAGAAAAATAGGAGGGGACCAGGTTGTAACAATTTGTTGAGTAGAGAGTGGCATGATTACTACAATATTTTAGTAAAATCACTTTGGTGGTTGAATGGAGGTTGGATTGAAAAGGGAAGAGACTTGAGGTAGGCATATCCACCAGAAGACTATTGAAAAAGCTCAAGCATAAGGTGGTTAGAGCCTGCCCCAGAGTGGTAGCAGTCAGCAGAGGAACAGGAATGTATTCAGTAGATACTGCAAGAATGCAATTGGCATGATCATGTTTGTAGGCAAAAGGAAAGCAACCAGTAGACATGGAAAGATTGAAAATTACTAATAATGGGTTTTTTTGTCCTTTATTTTCAAAGAAGTCCATGACATCAGGAAGGTGATACTATACAAGCACATGTATTAGATTTGAGTGAGGGGAGGTTCTGTGCTAAGTCACAGCCTCACTTTCTCCTCTAGAGCCATCTGGGTCCAGTGGCCAGATATGAATCAGGATAACTGAAGATGGCCCTGGATGTGAGGCAATCAAGGTTAAGTGACTTGCCTAAGGTCACAAACTTTTGGAAGAGTCAGGTTGGAATGGAATAACTTGAGCAGATAGAAAGAAACATTATTAAAGAGACTACTTAATTATGTGAGATAGGAGTAAAAGGAGGAGATAGTAACAGAAAACATCAGTGTGATAGGAAATGAAAAAGAGGTGGGAGAAGAGGTGAATGTCAGGTTGGATGTGGAATCTGGAGCTCAAGAGCATTATGACAAATGGTTGAGAAAGAGCCAGGAATACAAAGAACCAGTACTTATATTGTCTCCTTCTGTCTCCCCATCTCTTCTCTTATTTATTGTGAAAATGGAAGGTGAGAGGAAAGAGGGAGTAGGCATATCACTTTAATAAATAATGTGTGTGAAATTAAATTTCTTTCTATGTCCATAAAATCCTACTTGCTATTGTGTTTCAGTTTTTGTTATTTTTATTTGCTAACTTTCCAAAATAAGTATGTTTTTTCCTGGCATAGATGAATCAGAACTTGACCAGAAAACATAATTTAAGCGTTTTTTTTCCTTCCCTGATCTTTGATCCTTTCATAGATTTTTGTTTAAAAATCTTTGCATATTCTTCTGGGATTAAAAAAAAAGAGAGAGAGAGAGATAATGTATTCCTTAAACCACAGTTTTATGTTGACTATTATATGTTTATTTTAAATCTTAAAGCTATTTCAGAACAAAATCATTCTTATTCAAAAACAAATCCATCGAAATACAGAGATGTAGCTGCCTCACTAAGTTAAAAGTGCAGTTGGTTTGAAATTTCTAAAATCTATAAAAAGAAATGAAAGAGGATGTGAAACTGAGGTGATATAGTTCATAAGATGTTCAAGGGGAATGATAATGACTTTAAGAAATAAGCAGATTAAAATAAAAAATAAGCAGACACCAAAGCAAGTGATATTTGTAGTCAGCTTTAAATGTTCTAATATGCCTTTTCTACTAATTATGAGAGAAGCTGAAATGTGAAATTTAATTTTGCTCATTTATTGATGGCTAGTGAATTTAATCATATTAGTTCCTGACTAGATTTGACACATAATTAATTAGTGAGTCAAGTAGCACTTTCAAGCACCTCCCATGTGGTCCAGGCACTGTGATAAGCATCCAGGGAAAGTGCCCAGAGTCAAAGGATGGAGTATCTGGTGAGAGGATCAGCAAGGAGGCCACAGAGTACTTGAGTGGAATGTAAGAGGGGGCCAGATGATAAAGGCCTTTGAAAGCCAAATAGGATTTTATATTAGATCCTAGAACTGATAGGAAGGCACTGGAGTTTAATGATTAATAGGAATAGGGTAATGTGATCAGAACTATTCCTTAGGAAGATCACTTTGATAAACTGAATGATGGTCTAGAGCATAGAGAGAATTGAGGCAAGGAAACCAAAGAAACAACTAGTGCAATCTATGAATGAGAGCGTTTCAGGGTGATGGCACTAAGGAAAGAGAAGGAAGCATATGCAAGGTGTTACAGAGGTAAAATTGACAGAACTTGGTAACCAATGTGATTGGGGATTGAGTTGGCAAAGGGGGAAGGTAATAAGTGAGACTGAGAAATTCTGGATAGTACCTATGTTGTGAACTTGAGTTGGAGTGACATGGTAACCTTAATAATAGGGTAGTAAGGAAGAGGTGAGGATAGGATATGGGGGGAAGATGATGAGTTCATTTTTGACATATATACTTCAAAATGTCTCTAGGGGCATCTCAGAGATGTAAAAGGGCATTTGGAAATGTTGGAAGAGAGGTTAGGTTATAACAACCAAGCAGAAAAGTTAATATGTTATACTAAAGGGAGAAAGGAAGTCTGCCACTGGAGTGGTTACTAAGGAGTAACATAGACCTATGCCTTAATAAGATTATGTTGGCAGTTACATTGTGAATGGAGAGGAGAGGATAAAAGCTGTGTGAAGAGATATCAAAGGATAAAATCATAGATTTAGAGCTAAAAGGGACTTTAGAGGCCAATATAGCCAACCTCCCTCATTTTATAAAGGAACTGAGGCACAAAAGATTTAAGTGACTTGCCCAAGACAACTATTTAATTGTCTGAAGTGGAAGCCTAGTGTTCTATCTACTAAACCATTTTACCAAACTAGTGGCTATGTAAGTAGAATGAAGGGATAAGATATCTAATATGTTGTGGCACTCAAATCAATAAGACTTGACAACTGATCTGGATCATAAAGAAGAGTCAAAAGTGATTGAAATTATATAGCTGGGGTCTACTAGGTGGCACAGTGGATAGAGCACTGGCCCTGGAGTCAGGAGTGCCTGAGTTCAAATCCAGCCTCAGACACTTAATAATTACCTAGCTATGTGGCCTTGGGCAAGCCACTTAACCCCATTGCCTTGCAAAAATAAATGAATGAGGGGCGGCTAGGTGGCTTAGTGGATAAAGCACCGGCCTTGGAGTCAGGAGTACCTGGGTTCAAATCTGGGCTCAGACAATTAATAATTACCTAGCTGTGTGGCCTTGGGCAAGCCACTTAACCCTGTTTGCCTTGCAAAAACCTAAAAAAAAAAATGAATGAATGAATGAATGAATGAATAAAAGTAATAATAATTTAAAAAAAAGAGAAATTATGAAGCTGGATGACCAGAAAATGGTGGTGCCCTTAATAGAAACAGAGAAGTCACAAAGAGAAGAGGGTTTGGAGCAATCAAATAATCCTATATCAGGACATAGTAAAGAATGCAGAGACCCCCTAGTTCAATGCCCTCATTTTACAGATGAATAAACTAGAGCTTAGGGAAGGTTTTCAACTTGCTTAACATCACAAATGAATCCTGTGACTCAGGAGTTCTTATTTTTTTTCCTCTATGCCACAGTCTCATGAAAATTGATCTACTACATCTATTTTATTAATAAGGAAATTCTCTTCAATAATTTCAAGTAGCTGCAAGATATTTTAGTTATTTAAACATGTCAACATATAGTATATAATTTAATTGTTTCAGGCATAAACATACAATCTACTTTATAGAAGTTCATGGCTTTATCAATCAATAAACATTTATTAGTCATCTCTTATGTAATTCAATTCCTACTCTATAAATAATCCAGCCAAGAAAATGGAAGCTATTAAATTGCCAATATCCTTGGCACTTTCATTTTAACTACATTCATCCCTCAATTCTTTCAGGGATGTTTTCATGCCTATACCAGATATTCCTACTTGCACTTTCAGTCATTTTAGGAATGGAAGCCACTGTGGCTTTTTTGTGTCCTCCAGATACATGATACAGAAAGTAATTGGCAAACTTAATGCTCTTTCATAATACTTTAAGTTGAAATCAGCCAGGACTTAGCTGCTACTTGGTAAAATAGATAAATATAGCAACAATCACAGTCCTCTGAAAATTTAAAAGTAACACCCCTAGAAAATGTAAGGAACTCTTTACTGAATAAAAACTTTTGTTTCTTCTGTAACCTTAACATTTTTCTTACAATTCTCATTTCAGTGATTGATTACTATGATTAAGTGATTAGAACTTTTAAGAGAACCTTTAACTTACATTGTAGTTGAAGTCCAGAAAAATTTAGCCCTTAATTGCTGTGGTATATAACTTAATGGAATGAAAGGAAATATAAAGAAATTTGTCTGTTTCAGACCATGAAACCATATAATATTAACATCTGACACAGAGTAAGTATAAAACTAAAGATATGCTTATAACATCATTCCAACAAACTGGATAAAACTGAGTTTGAGAGAGAAAACTGTCATGTAGTATGTCAGTGGAGGACAGGACATTTAAATTTAGAGAAAATTATCTTAAGTTCCTTTTCCTAACAAGTGAATATGAAAGGATAATAAGGAATGTTTTAGTATTAAATCAGACTTTTGTTTAATTCAAGTCTCATCACATATTGATATCATTAAATTTAACTTTAAAGATCTAAGCATTCACTCTTGCTCCCAAGGACATTTTTGAACCCAAAAGCCTTTGAATTACAGATATGTTTTAGAGATGTGCTTTCATTAAAAATCTGCTTATTAAGAAACAGAGGAAAACACACTGAATTAAGGTTTGTCCCTTATCAGTCTATCAAGCTTCTCAATCTTTAAAACTTTCCTTGTCAATGCACTTCTTAGGATTTTTGAACCAGGACCCTTAGATAAGTATGGGATACTGAATGAAAGATTTTCTTGTTAATGTAGAAAAATACACAAATGCAGAAGAATAGATAAACATGCCCTTGTGGGACAACATATTGGAAAATTGCAGTAGCTGGTAGAAATTTGAGATGTGTTCTTGGGTTCATGTGTGTGTGTGTGTGTTCACAAGTCATGTGTATGTGTATTCCTAGACTTTTTTCTACTTCACCTCATGTTTCTCAGAGATAATATTGCTGATGAGTAAGCACAAGATTCCCATAATATTTCCTAATAAATAAATCATGCTAGAACAAATTCAAATTCAAGTCAGACAGAGTTGACTTATTTAATTCCTAACACAATGAATAAATTGGCTTTAAAATTGTTTTTTGTTCATCTGCTTAGGACCTTTCAATATGTAAAGTATAGCATACATTTTTGAAAAGCACTTTTCAACTTAATCCTTTAATAAATAAAAAAATTGTCACCAAACAGGTACAATGTTAATGACAACCAGCTAAACTCAGTAGAATTTTCTAATGTAGCAAAACATCCCAGAAAGTCTAGAAATAATTAGATCCAGTATATCCCCAAAGAAACAAAAACAAGATTGTTTTAAACACAAAGCAGGCCCACCAACATGAAAATAAAAATGCAATATGAATCACCTAGTGTTTTCAGTCTTCTATGATTGTTTTTTCCAAAACTGGTAGCTGCCATAACACCTATTAAAAAAAGAGCTAAAGAGACATAATAGAGAAAGGCTGGTGAGAATCCGAGGGAAGAGATAACACCTTCACTTAAATTTCTCTGTTAAAGAGTAAGCAGCATAAACTAGACAAGATAGATGGAATAGGACATACATAGAGTATTTGTGACTATGAATGCAAAGGAGCCACTGAAACAACATTAAATTTATGGTTTGGACAAAATAAATTAAACTTGTGATTTTTTTTAATGGCGGGTCTTCCTTTATAACCCTCCAGTCATGATCCTGTATGACGAGGTTTCATCACTTTGGGTTTCATCCTATCTGGTCACCCAAGTGGTGCATCCATTATTCTTTAGTGTATATATATCTCTCATTCATTTTCATACTTAAGAGCCTTTCTGCCAATTTTATCTCCTTGAGGTCTGGGACTATGTTTATTATCTTTGTAACATCATAGATGTTAATAAATATTTGTTTTTAATTCAGCTAAAGAGAACTGAATTGTCTCCTATTATTGGTTCAAAACAATGAATTTAAGGGACATTATTTTTTAATTTAAAAAATTTTAGAAGACTGGTACAAGTAAAACATTAATTCTTATTCTGCATTCACAATCTTATTTCTTAAAATAAAATTCTAACTAGTGAAGAGTTTTCTTAACTGCATCATAATTTTTGTATTTAAACAGACTTATTTTGAAACAGAGCCATAGCATAAATTGAACTTAGAGGTTTTTGGCATAAGATATTGCTTCTCTAAATATTAGTTTTTTGTTTTGAATGCCCTAACCCAGCCTTCACAGATATGCAATAGTGTTTTCTGTTATCATAAAAACAAAACTACTTACAAGCGCTTGTAACCCTAGTAATCAAAGTAGGGGAAAATTTGTCTTCTATCCAGCTGATAGTAGAAAATGGCACAGTCTGACAAAGTCTGATCTTAGCTCTTAAAGATGACTGTTCTTGGTCTGGTGGGCTCTGGCAGGTGAAAATAAGCTCAAGGAAGATGAAGTGAAACATGCCCTTGTGGGACAATACTAAAATATTAAAAATACTAAAAGTATTTCATCAGTATATCTTTTAAACAAAATACTTCTAATTATGTGTTTTGTTCCCTTCTTATTAAAGATTTTAATGGGTGATTAAATGCATATTACTAATTTATGCTCATTAAAATGCTTGTTCCCCCAAGTATATAATTGTCTTAACTCATCATATTATCAGACCTTTACCAAAGAAAGTAAAATTGAACAACTGAATTCAGTTAGTTGACTTTTCTCTTTAGGTACTACAAAAGAATGAGCTTCTGATCTTTCCTATTTCTGACTGTTACTAGCAGACCATAGCATAAAAATTTCCTTAAGGTCTGATTTGTTCACTTACCTTACAAAATACAATGGAAGTTACATTCTTCATCTTGTAAATTTTAGAGATAAGATTAGGTCATCATCAAAATTATTCATTGTAAGGGCTGCGTTGACTAGGAATGAATTAAGGCTTCTCTAGACATCTATTGGCAAGAAATGTTTGGCATCTCGATAGACTTTCTAAAGTTTCCTTACATGGGTTGCTCTGAAGATGAAACAATAGTATTTCTTGCTCCTTTTCCTCTTCTTTTATTCTTTTCATCCAAAAAAACTACTCACTGAGGACCTGCTATAAGCAATGCAGTGCACTAAGCATTCTTTTGAGGATACTGGCATTACTGTTATTCAGTATTTTAATCAACTCTGTTATGAACACCATATATCTTGTTTTATGTGGACACTTCATATTCATAGTCATCTGTATTGCAGTGATACCTGACTGATTTGGGGGTATTTCACAAATAGAAATTGCACATTGGAAGAGGCTTCAGTTTTTATTAACATTAGAAGAGACAAGGCATGCAGGTTTAGCACCAGCAGACAGCATTGACTTCAGAGCAGCAATTCCAACAGTGGTTTCATTTTTTTTAAGTATTCCTAATGGCCTTGTTCATACGCTTCTTAATGTGCTATTCTTTTGCTCATAGAGGCAGTTCTCTCATGGATTAGGCAAAGAATCACTGTGCATAAATTAAAGCCCATGTGTCTCCTGTTTAACATAGGCTATTAATGAATTTGTGGAATAGGTAGTAGAGTCTTCCAGGACATCTGAGAGGAAGAGAATCCAGCAGAGATAGAAGTGACTATGAACTGGACACACAAGCTCTAAGAGCAGTCTTGGAGAAAATCAGCTCCAAGTTAAATGATCCACCAGCTGCCTTACTTGATGGGAAATTAGACAGATTAGCATAACATATTAACAACCTAGAATAACACAGACTTGCTCAACTAGTAATGTATTGAGAAGTAACAGAGATTTTTATGGCCTTTAAAGAAAATTAAATCTAGCCTCAAAGGAGTAGGATAGGCATCCTTATGATAATAAGACACAATGGATGAATACATGCTGGACTATCCAAGGAGATGGTATTTTATTTGTGTTCTGGTTGTAGTTCTGGTGATGTTCTGGATGAAGTATTGAAAGAAAAGTACTTTTGAAAAATGCCTCAGATTAAACATTTGCAAAAAGGCAATAACTTTAATTTCCAACAATAATGTGGTAAAGACATAGACATCAAATCTTCCACATCAACTCTATGAATTAAAAAATAATGACCATAGAAAATACTAGCTAAAGAAAGGTAAGGGGGTATAACAAATACAAATGAAGAGATTTTCTCTCCTACCTAGATAATAAATATTTTTGGAAGCTACACTGTTTCTATAGAACCTAGTAGAATTTTTTTTAATTTGGTATTTCTGCAGAAATTCAAGTCCAATTGTATGAGACTTAATAATTTGAGGAATTTTAATGCATGTTAATACAGGAGCAAGTGGCATATAGTTGCTAACAAACTAGCATGTATCAAATAGATACATGAAGAAACAAGTACTTTTCAGTTGTACAACTGTTGTAGGAGAAGAGTGACTATGAACTGTTCACTTTGAGTTTCTGGAGAAAAGATGTTTGTTCCACATTCCTATTCTGGGTCATGATTTTGACACAAAGCAGATGCTAAAAAGTAGGCAGTCATGGTACATATATGCCTTTTTTAAATATCTCTTAATGACAGAAAAAAAAAGAATATCTTGTCATTCTCAAAAAAGAGCAGTAAAATTGACTAAAAGCTGAAGAATGAGGAAGAAAACAGATTTTTAGTGACTAGAACATTGGAAATTAGAACAAACAAGACCATGTTGCTCTTAGGTTCGAAAAGTTACCTTAAGTGTTTCCTTCCATTAGTTGAAGTTGTAATGTGTTGTGTTTTAGAAAAGGTTCTTTAGGAAAGGAAATATTACAAGAAGTATTTCTCTTTGTGTGTGTTTGTGTGTTTGTATGCACATACATATGTGCACATTCACACATGTCCAAATTGCTATTCTGATATTCAATACAAAGAATTTTTTCTTTTAAAGAATACCTGTTTATTTATAACATTGATAAAAGTGTTAGTGATCCTTTTCAGAAATGGGTTACTATATACCTGAGGGTCACACATATACCAAAAGAATAAGGGGAACTGAAAAACAGATGGGAGAACATCTTCCCTCCAATGGCCAGCCCCCTGAAGATAGGGGTTAGTGTTGGCTATTGATGATATAGGATATTAGGTTCATATTTTCCATATAGTCTGTTTAAAAATCACTTTTTAGTTCAGTAAATATAAATAAACAGGTTAGCCTGCCACAGTGATGACAAAAGCATTATTTAGGTTTTTAGAAGGACAATTAACTAAATGCCTTTTTTTCCCTTTATTATAGCAACCAGCAAGCCTTTTTGCTAGAAAATGTCCCCTGCAACAATGCAAGCTGTGAGAGGGTTGGACGTATGTTTAAAGTCTACTGGGAGCTATCGGATCTTAATCAAATCAAAGATGCTGTGGTTGCAACCTTCTTTGACATTTATGAAGATGTGAGTTCAGAGCTTTTCATTGTGTTTAGTTTTTAATTGCCATCTGCTTATTCTCATTTGAGCTTCCATTTTGAGTTCCTCCTCTGTGTTTGACCAGAAAATATGGATTATCTAATGAAAGCAAATGAATGAAGTCCTTAATATTGAATAGTATGAGAACAAAATTATCAATGGCTTTCACTGATTGATACAGGAAAAATGGCAAGACTCAGATGCCCAAGTGGCTGGAGATTTCTCTTTATACACAAGAATATCAATTATTTGGGGTTTTTCATCAGAAGACAGTACCAAATTCAGATACAGAAAATCTTTCAGCATATTATAGAATTACAGAGAAAAGAGCTTAGTCTTTAAGCTGTGTGATTATGAGGAATAAGCTCATAGTTTCAAATTGTTATTCTGACTCCAGCCCTTATTGTCAGATGAATTTGTACTGAGCTCAAGATGCCTCTGTTCTGACATTTGTAAAGTGGAAATACAGCTCCCTTACCACATCAAAGGTTATGAAACAGAAATAAAAGTAGTCTTTGAAACATTTTGAAGACTCATAAATTAATATAATATTAAAAGCATCCTAATTACTCCTCTCAGAATACTTAGAATATAGGAAGTAAGGAGTAGTTAAATGTCAGTTTCTGTTAAGAATTGAAAATTAGAAACATCACATTTAAAGTAAAAACAATTAGGATGATCAAGGCCCAATTTCCAGGTGTTGATTATCTCTGTGGATTTATTCAAACACTTTATCTTCTTCTTTTCCTTTTGCTGCCAATTCTTTGATTCTTTCCTTATCAAATAGCACCAGAGGGAGGCCTTTTTTCTTTTGGGAAATGAAGAATAGAAATCAGGCAGGAATTTCTGCTACTGATCTAAACAAAGAGAAAAAAGTTTTTTCACTCAGCACTGTCCATTTCTTTGTCCCATTTAGTAATTATCTAAAAACCACTTTGGGTTAAAATTTAGTTAAACATTAAAGACGCTTGTGGCCTCAGATCTTCTCAAACATTTCTAAACATCATTATTTTCATTTATCCCAAGAGTTTTGTGTATTGGCATGGTCATTTGTTATTAGTTTGGCACCTTTTTAACTTTATGGTTTGATCTGTGTGTTTTTCCCTCAGGGTATCTTAGACATCATTATTCTAAGTAAAGGTTATACAAAGAATGATTTTTCTATCCACACACTAAAAAATAACTTTGAAGCAGATGCCTATTTTGTCAAAGTGATTGGTGAGTATTTCCTTTCATTGTTATGAAATAGTAAGGTTAAGTTTGGGAAAATTCAGAAAATATATTTTGTAAATGTACAAAAGAATAAACATATCAGAATTCTCTTTTTATATTAGAATATGTATTCTCTTTCAATAAGAAGACTCAATACCATACTTCTATTAACTTTTCTTAATATATATTTAATTTTCAGGGTACTTAAATATGGCCTACCCTATCATCTCATGAATTTCAAGCTATAGCTTTCAAAAAGCCATGATTGTTATTGATACTCATCATTCTGCCTCTTGAAAATTTTACCTCAAGCCATTTATTAAAACTAGGTTAAAGAGAATGTTATCTCACAACAAAAACTGATTGTATTTATACAATGGTTAAGGAAAAATGCCATTTTAACATTCTTTTCCTGCAATATATTTCAATTAAACCAAGTTTTGCTTTGATTTCTTATTTTTCCTCTTTAATATTATAAACTTAGCAAATATCAATAGACATTAACATTTTCTTTACCAAAGAACAGGAGAAACAAGATTGTATATAATACTTTGTATCCTTGTTACGGAGAGCTTGAAATTTTAAAGTTTCTATTAAATTTAATTTTAATTCCACTCATGCTTGGCTTGTCTAGTTCACCTTTACTTCAGTGCATATTCTTCTTCAAACCATGTCAAATTAGTCCATTTAAATACAATTATAGTTTGATTATTTGTCAGTCTAAGGCTTTATATCATGACTTTCTAAGATTCACTTTTATGAGAATTGCAAATTGGTAAACACAAACATGTTGACATCACTACAGCAGTGTTCCTGGACACAATTAAATCATGAGCTATGGTTGAAATACAAAATTCTACCAGAGAAAGTTGTAAACATCATCCATTAGAATGTAAATGCTCTACCCTCAGAGAACCATTTATTGGAGCATTTCTGTAACGATTTGTACATAAGTTCTAATAAATAGAGATTTCTATCTTTTACTCATATTCATAACATATTTTTAGAAGTTTTAAGGTTTCAACTGCATTGTAGTCCCTTACCAAAAACTGACTTCATCACCCGACTGTTACAATTAACAGTTGGGGGGCAGCTAGGTGGCACAGTGGATAGAGCACCAGCCCTGGAGTCAGGAGTACCTGAGTTCAAATTCAGCCTCAGACACTTAATAATTACCTAGCTGTGTGGCCTTAGGCAAGCCACCTAACCCCATTGCCTTGCAAAAAAAAAAAATACCTAAAAAAAAATTAACAGCTTGATTTCTGCTCTGGAGGGTACCTCAGTTCAACTTGAAATTTTAAGTACATGTTAAAAAGCCAGTTCAGTTTATGTTACATCAAGAAGACAGACCATGATCTAGATCCTTGAACAGCGGAATGAACAATAATAGACCACATCATCAAAGAACAGAGCCATGAGTAGACCATTAATGCTTTTTTTTAAAATCTTAAAATAATAATAATACCAAGCATTTATACATTTGAAGTTTGAAAAACATTTTGGTTCTGGTACCTCATTGGATCCCCTCAACAACCATATGAGAAAGGTGCTATTATTATCCCCATTTTACAGATAAGAAACCTAAGACTAAGAAAATTTAAGTCACTTGCCCCAGGGTCATACTGCTAGTAAATGTCAGAGGTAATATCCTAATTCATTCTTTACTCCAAAGGCAACTATCCATCATTCCACAACACCTTACAAGCAGTGATCATGTGCTTGAGCAGAAAGAAATCATAAAAAAGTATGAAAGACAAATAACAAATATATACTTTATATATAATAATACTGAAATAGTCAAGCAAGTCACCAAACATTTATTAAATACATACTATGTACCAGGCACTGGGTTAAGCAGTCATTGCCCTCAAGGAGCTCACAGTGTAATTGGAGAGACAAAATGTGAACAATGAGATACAAACAAAATGTATATAATGGATAAATTGGAAATAATCTCAAACGGATGGCAAATAGCATTACAGGAGATCAACAGGAAAGACTTCTTGTAAAAGATGGAATTTTAGCTGAGACCTAAGGAAGCAAAGAGACAGAGTTGAGTAGAGAGAATTCCAGTCTTGAAAACACACTTGGAAATGCACAGTTAGGAAGTAGTTTTTTGTGTGAGGGGAAAAAACAGAGATACCAGGATCACTAGATCACAGGTTATGGATTGGTAAGGGGGTGGAAGCAGGAAAAAGGGAGAAAATAAGGTATAAAAAGATAAGCAAGGGACAGGAATGCCAAACAGAGGATTTTATATTGATTCCTAAAGGTTATAAATAAGGAACCTATGGAGTTTATTGAATATGAGAGAAGTGGTGACATGGTGAGGCCTATATTTCAAGATTACTTTGAGAGCTTGAGTGGAAGGAGTGCAGAAAGACTTGAGGCAGGGAGGCCAACCAAGATGACCTATCAATAGTTCAAGCTAAAAATGACCAAAACCTACACCAAATCAGTAGAAGTGTAGAAAAGGGAGCATATTTAAGAGATATTATTAAGGTAAAATCAATAGAACTTTCAATAGATTATGGAGAGAGCAGTGGAGGGAAAATTGAGTCGAGGATGACTGAGTTTTAAGCCTAGGTAACCAAAAGAATGGTGGTCCACTAAACAATAATAGGAATATGAGGGAGGAAGAAGATAATGAATTCAGTTTTACCCAATGAGTTTAAATTGTATACTAGGCCATCTAAATGGAGATGTCTTATAGGCAGTTGGAGATTCTAGACTAATAGTTAGGAGAGAAGGAAGGACTAGGTAGATGAGAGAGTCATTTGCATATAGAGATGATAATTAAATTCACTGGGAGCTAATAAGATCACCAGGTGAAATATTGTAGAGGAAAAAGAAGGCTTAGAATAGAGCTTTGGAGGATCCTGCTATGCACACTTAGTGTACATAAAATTACACAGAGGATACTGAGGAGTGATCAGAGAGATAGGAAAACCAGGAGTGATGCAGGAGTAATCTGTATCTTAAAAACTTAGAAAAGAAGTATCAAGAAGAGGGTGATCAAAGACTGCAGAGACAGTAAAAGAAGACATCTCAATAAAGGCAAAGTAAAGAAATTTGAAGGTAAAGGTTATAGAAGTGATCAAACCAAAAACATTTTTAAAAAAATAAAATTGATTAACTAGGTAACTATCCAAGTCAAGATGAAAAGATAAGAAAGTTAAATTGCCAAAACTTGTTAAATGGACAAGGTGACGACCTTACAATTGAAAGAATAGATAGAAAGAAAATTAGCAAAATCTACTATAAACAACAATATGCCAAAAAAAGTAAGAATTAAAATGCAAAGGTTGATATGTATTATACTATATGGACTTTGGTGGTGCTGCCAAATCTATACCCCTCCACATCTGGCTCATTTCCTTGCTTTTTGCCACCTACAGTGAAGTAAACTCAATTAACCAGTTAGGGAGTAAAGTAAATAAATATATATATATTGACCATCATTTGCTTCTACTTACTGACCCAAGTTTTCTGATCTCAGACCCTTTATAGATCTAAGAATATGATCTGAAATATATTCCAAAAAAACTTTAATAAGAAAATTTCATCTTAGCTCTGAGCCCCTATACCTTGCTTGGGAAACCTTATTGTCCCTAGTGACTAACTTCATTATATTAGATTGACTTAGTATAGGTGTATCCAATCTGCCTTGCTTGTTGTATTTGGTATTGTATTTAATAAATAGTGGTGTGGGTTGCATTGTTTTCATGAATGGGTAATGAATTCTGTATGTAGCCCTTGTCCAGTTTTTGTTGGGTAATGAGGCCCAGAGAATTAAAAAGTTGGACACCCCAGACTTAGAAGATTGACTTTTTATTAAAGACATAAATAATGAAAGTATATTAAGTTTTTAAAATAAATTTAATAAAGAAATAAATATTATCACTTTATCCCTCTCTTTTGCAGTCTCTTCCCAGAGAACCATTTCTTAGTACAAAAAAAATTTTAAGAGAAAGAAAGAAAAAAATCAGCTAATCATCACATCAAAACAGTGTAATGATAGAATTTACAATCATGGATTCTTTCTCTTGCAAAAGAGCAAGGGGAGCTTTTTTCTAATTTGTTTGTGACCAAGTTTGATCTCTATATGATCTTTTTTTGTCACAACATTAAGTTTCACTTTGGGTTTGTGTGTTTTAAATTATTTTTCTGTCATTTACTATGATGTTCTCTTCATGTGTATTGTTTTCCTTTTTCTGCTAACTTTGTTTTTTTAATTCGTGCTTCTCTATTCATCATTTTCATCATTATAGCACAGTAATCCATTGATTTTAAAAACTATAGCTTGTTTCAGCATTTTCCCATCAATAAGATCTACTTTGTTTCCAATTCTTTGCTATCACAAAAGATAAGTTAAATAAGTAAAATCATTATAAAAGATATAACAAAACAAAACTATGCTACAAAAGTAGCATAGCAAAAGAAAACTATAAAGAAATTCTCAAAAAGAAAAATTGTAAAATAACTGTTTTACCTCATTGGCTCCCCTTCCTCAGCATCTCCTCCCAAATAGTAAATGGGAGAGTGAATAAAGGAAAGGATTGCAGTTTTGAAACTCATTGAGATCTGCTTGGAAGGTTATCAATAAAAATAAACAAACACAAAAAGAAAATATTCAAAAAATCTCTTACTGTTGAGATCACCTTGGTTTGGACATTACATGATAGTTACCAGTCTGTTCTAATCCCCCCCCACACCTTTTGATCATCACATTTAAATATAATGAGTTTCTTTTGTAATCATATATACATACATATATGCATATGTATTTTTTTATTTAAGAACTTTATTCTTAAAAGACTTCAACAGATTGCTGAAAGGATTTATGACACAAAAAAGATTTAAAAACCCTGTTCTAAGGGACGGCTAGGTGGCGCAGTGGATAAAGCACAGGCCCTGGAGTCAGGAGTACCTGGGTTCAAATCCGGTCTCAGACACTTAACCTCATTTCCTTGCAAAACAAAAACAAAAAAAAAAAACCTGTTCTACACTCACATAAGATCTGCACTAGTTTTTCTTTTGCTGTGCCCACTGAAGCTTCAATAGCAGTAGCAACAGGAATGCCATAACAGCAAGCATAAGTGGATGGCCTTTTTCCACTGGAATTCCAACTCTCAGATAATATGAGATAATTTTTGTGAAGAGCTTAGCACATGTCTGGCTTGTGTTTATTGCCTTTCCTTCTCTTTCAACCTCATGAGAGAACTGTGGTAAATAGGTAGCTTGAGGTATTTAACCTTTCTATGGAAAGGTTAGACCAGAATGAGAGATGGACATTTTTTCTCTGCATAAATCCCAAGAAAAAAAATTCATATGATATAGTCATAGTCACATGTCCAAGTGCTAAATCTTGTTCTACTTGCCCAGCTCTCATGTATTTCTGGTCTTGAGCTTCTCACCAGGTGGCAATCGTATATCCTATTACACATGGGAAGTGAATGAATGACTTCAAAAATATATAATGACTAAATAAAAAATAACACCAACAACAGCAAATAGAAGCATAACAACCCAATGTCAGAAGAAACTGAGCAAGTTGATGGGGGAGGGGGTAAGAAAAATAAGGAAGCCTTGGAAGGAAAAGATAGAATGGGCTAACTTATTTCACATAAAAGAGGCAAGAAAAAGCATTTGCAGTGGAGTGGAAAAGGGGAAAGAGATGGGGAGTGAGTGAGCCTAACTCTCATTAGAAATGACTCAGAGAGAGGGGCAGCTAGGTGGTGTAGTGGATAAAGCACCGGCCCTGGAGTCAGGAGTACCTGGGTTCAAATCCGGTCTCAGACACTTAATAATTACCTAGCTGTGTGGCCTTGGGCAAGCCACTTAACCCCATTTGCCTTGCAAAAAAAACCTAAAAAAATAATAATAATAATACAAATAACAAAGATAAAGAAAACAACAGGATTATGTCAATAAATTCAGAAAAAGGCTGACCAAATTCAGCACTCACATTTAAAAAAACATTAAAAACCAAGAAACTTACTCTGGAAAATCAATTTTAAAATGATCTGAGATATATTCAAAACCAAATGTTGGCATTATTTTCAATGGAGGGATATCAGAAGCTTTCCCAAAAGAAATATAGATAAGTCAAGGGTATCCCACCCTCTCTATTATTTTGTACACTGAAATGCCATCTATAGCAATCAGATAAGAGAACAAACTTAAAATTATCAAATTAGCAAAAAGAAAATAAAATATGCCTAGATGCAAATGAAAACATGTGTTCTTTTAAGACCTCAGAGAATCAACACAGAAGCTAATTGAGATGATTAATTATTTCAAGAAAGTATTAATATACAGAATAGCAACAGAATAATAAAAATACTTAGCTCAAAGCAAGGAAGATTTGGGTTCAAATCCTACTTCAGATACACTTTTAGCAGTCACTGTAACCTAGGACAAGCCATTTATCCTGTCAGTATCCTAAATCAGAGGTTTAAAACACACAACTCACATGCAGCCCATGACATTCCCAAAGGTGCCCCAAACCAGATGAAAATGTAATTGGGAAATATTTAGCAAAATAAATTTTAAAAATATGTACTTTTCTAAGTCAACATAAAACCACAAGGATTCTTATTGATCCCTGTTATTTCTAACTGAGTTTAATACCACTGGCCTAGATAGCTCTCCAAATTGTAAGATACACAGAAATTATTACCATTTACACGGGATATTAAGATAAACAAAAATAAATAGAAGAAATTCCACTCAGAGTAACTACAAAATAAATAAAATATCCTAATTAACACACACATACACACGAGATTTCTAGAAATGCAACTTCAAACTTTCCTATGGAAGTAAGGGAAAGAATTAGTGAGACATGGCCATAACTGTAGGCTGTGCCAATTTAATCAAAAAAAATTTAAATCTAGCACAATACCCATTTCGTTTAAACAAGACACTTTTTATACCCATGCAAAGCAAAAACCCATTTAGAAGAAGATGAGGTCTAAAATCTCAAGGGAAACAAAGAAAAAAAGTTTGAATGTAAGGAATATAGTACTTTTAGACCTCAACCTATATTATAAAATAGTAGCCATCGGAATAATTTGGTATAGTTAAAAGGAAAAGTAGATTCATGGAGCACTCCAAAAAAGCAAGAAACAGAATGAATATAAAACAGTAACCCATGTAAGAACATAAATTACTCCTAAAAATTTCCTACTAAAAGTCATTCCATGGGACATTTTAGTTAATATTTTAGTAGCAGAAATAATATGTATTTTAAATAGAATTATACAAGTTATTAGAGTAATTTCATCACATATTTGATATACCTTTCAATGGCAAGTTTAAAAATGGAGAATAATTGCTTTTAAGAGAATAGTATCATAGTATTACAGGTGTAAAACTGTTAAGATAGACTTATCGTGCCATTTAGTCTAGCACTTTATTTTTGCAGTTGAGGAAACTGGGCATCAAAAAAATTAAATCCCTTTGCCCAAGGTCACAAAGGAATTTAAACTCTGATTACTCTGACTTAAACCTGAAATCTGGTGTTCTTTTAATTTGATAGTTGTACAAGTAGAAAGAATATTCAGAATATTACTGAAAAAGAACAAAGTATGCCTTGCAAAAGTTTAAGATATGTATCTGTCTACACCTTCTGCAAACAATGCCTAATTTATTAAAATACTAGAGAAAGCTTAGGGAAAGCAATTCAGATGAATGTCTGATTGGATTTCCAAGGAAGGAAGGTGCATGTATGCACAGTACCTGAAAGCCAAAAAGACAGGAAATAATTGTCTGCATTTTTACCCTGTGTTTATTCACTCATGATAGGAAATTTGAACTCATTTTCTAGCATTGAATAACTTATGCACGTAATGTTTCATTATATGCAGCCACATGTGTTTTTGGCATCAAATAAGAACCAGTTGGGAAAAATAATTGTCATTAGTAGCAGCACCCTACAGCATGACTAAGAAATCTTATATGAATCTCTTCATCAGTTGCCTTTAAGAACATGATACATCCAATTTTTCATATGAGTATTAATACCTTAGGTTATTACTTCTGGAGTGACTGGAAACTGAAATCATCTTAAGCAGATTTAATTTTGACTCCTGCTAATAGTAGCCACATGTATCTAATATTATTGTTGTGTTTTTGTAAAAAACCAGTCCAGAAAAAGATAAAGTATTGAAAATTCATAATAATTGGTCTTCACTTAAACATCAAAAACACTATTATTTGCTCTGAAATTTAAGAGATTTCACTTGCAAATTATTAGAAAATTCTGGATATGACACAGACTAAAGAACCCAACAGCATACTCTTTATTAATAATAATAATCCTTTCTATTTGTGAAGTACTTAATAGTTTTCCAAACTTTTTCATCCATTCTCTCATTTTATGCTCTCAACAATATGATAGAGATGACTAGTAATAGGTCTCCTAACTTAAATAGGCTTATTTAGTAGCAAAGAGACAGTTGTCAAATACAAGGCAAGGATACACATGATCAAATAACGATTGTGGTCAGTGTAGCCAATCCATGGACATCTCTTTGTTCCCTCCTTGATCCAGATCACAACACTCAGAGTGAGGTGAGGATCTTGTCATATGGAGGAATAGTGACCCCTCTCTCTCTCTCCTCCAGTGCTCTAAGCTATCAGCAGGGGTGCTATATCATTATCAAGATAGGGCATACATTATTCAAGGCATGTCTGGTTTACATTTCCCATTTCATATATAATCTTGTTGATCTCCTCCCACATTGTTAAATTATCAATATTCCCATCACCTTCAATAAGCCCACCACAGATGGATTGATAACTGTAATCCAGTATCAAACTCAAATAGAAACAAATCTCTTGGGAGCAGCCAGGTAATGCAGTGGATAGAGCACCAACCTCAGACATTTAACAATTACCTACCTGTGTGGCCTTGGGCAAGCCACTTAACCCCATTGCCTTGCAAAAACCTAAAATAATAATGGTAATAATAATAATAATAATAATAATAATAATAGAAACAAATCTCTTCAGCCTCCTATTGACTTAGAAAATCACAAATTGACATAATATATGTTATAATTATATTTTGTTATATATTTCCCAATGATATTTTAATCAGATTCATCCTCCTTGGCATTTTGAAAAAATGTGTATATCTGTGATTTTAATATCTCTGCTATTATCTCTTTTACAATTAAAAAATTCATACAGAGAAAAATTAAGTGACTCATCCAGGGTCACAGTAAAGGGAGAGAACCAGAACTAGAACCCAGGTTTTAAGGCTCCTGATGTAGTAGTGTTTTTCATCATACATGATAAATACTACTATATGGTAAAATGGGATCATACCTTTAAAAGCATTCAATGAAACATTTCATAAGAAAAATTAATCCTGTTTAATAATAGCATGACATTCTTATCAAAAAATTTTTGGTCAAATAAATTCTGTGCAATATACTTAGGGTTTAATTATGACTTGAAGAATGATAGAAAAGGTAAGTAATAATCCTGGTCTACTTCTCAGTGGAATTGTTTGGCTCTTTCTGTTTTATAATCCACCCTTTTGCACAGTAGCTGAAAGTCAAAAAGACAGGGAGAAATTGACTGTATTTTTATCCTGTGTTTATTCACTCATGATATATGAATTTCACCAGTATAATAAAACTGCTCTAGCAGCCGTGTTTTATATTCAAGATATTTAACATTAAAGCATCCATGACTATTTGTTAGCTAGGCATCACATGTAATTAATAGAAAATTTTGTTATAATATTGGAAATGAATAGTAAATAATAATATGCAAAACAACAGATCTAGAACAATTTAGAAGATAGTAACTTGGCTTCCATAGCAAGAAGCTGTGTTTTTGTATATTGTCTTTGACAATCCTTATATATAGCATAGACAATTATCATAGAATCATAGCATTTGAAGATATTTCTTCTATATATTTATTATCTTAATTGATCAAAAATATTTTCTTCAGTGGCACATAACACTACTCATCAATGCATCTCCAACCTGTTTTACTTTTGTCCATGTCTGCCTATAAATTCTTCACAAAGTCTACCAATGAAGGGTAAAAACATCACTTGTACAAAAATATTCATAGCAGCCCTGTTTGTGGTGGGAAAGAATTGGAAATCAAGTAAATGTTCTTCAATTAGGGAATGGTTTAGCAAACTGTGGTATATGTATGTCATGGAATACTATTGTTCTATTAGAAACCAGGAGGGATGGGAATGCAGGGAAGCCTGGAGGGATTTGCATGAACTGATGCTGAGTGAGATGAGCAGAACCAGAAAAACACTGTACACCCTAACAGCAACATAGGGATGATGATCAACCTTAATGGACTTGCTCATTCCATCAGTGCAACAATCAGGGACAATCTGGGGCTGTCTGTGGTGGAGATTACCATCTGTATCCAGAAAAAGAACTATGGAGTTTGAACAAAGACCAAGAACTATTACCTTTAATTTAGAAAAAAAAAATTGATATCTTATTGTCTGATCTTGCTATCTCTTATACTTTATGTTTCTTCCTTAAGGATATGATTTCTCTCTCATCACATTCAGTTTGGATCAATGTATACTATGGAAACAATGTAAAGACTGGCAAATTGCCTTCTGTGGCGGGGAGGGAAGTAAGATTAGGGGAAAAATTGTAAAACCCAAAATAAATAAAATCTTTATAATTCAAAAAAAAGCAAAGTACCCAATGTACTCTAGATGCCAGAAAATTTGGGGAGGAAAATTTATGAATTTCATATTATAGTAGCCATGTTTTTACCTTATTTATTCAGAGATAACCTTTCTGCTTCATATAGCTCCAAGCATAATGTCAGTACAAATTTAAAGTTTTAATTACAGTTTTGTTTTTCTTAATTCCTTAAATGAATCACCCTCTAGAATAAATTATATTTTATGCATTTCATTAATATTTTGTAAAAATCTTTTTAGACAAACTAGTGGAAATTGTTCTTGAATAGGAAGTCATAAGACTTGAGTTATACTCAATTGTGTAAATCAGGTAATCAACAAGCATTTATGAAATGCTTGATGTTCCTAGGCACTATGCTTGGGAGGAAAAGGAAAAACAGAGTCCTCTCAAAGAGATCACATTCTAATGAGGAAAACATGAAAACAAATATTTCCAATTGTGACTAATTTTACTTTGCAACTTAGGCAAGTTAACTTCCCTACTCTGGGTCACAGTTTTCTCTGCTGTAAAATGACAGTGTCAAACACTGTGACTGTGAAAGCTCCTGGGATATGGGTTACCACTTTGGTAATAAACTACCTAATGGATGCTATATAAATAATGAATGACAAAGTTGTATTAGAATTTCTGCTGGAGTGGGGAGGGGGTGGCATGGGTAGGTGGCATGGTCGATAGAACACTGGCCCTGGAGTCAGGAGTACCTGAGTTCAAATCTGGCCTCAGACACTTAATAATTACCTAGCTGTGTGGCCTTGGGCAAGCCACTTAACCCCATTGCCTTGCAAAAACCTAAAAAAAAAAAATTCTGCCTAGGATTAGACAAAGATAATGACTTTTAGAACACAACTAAAATTTGAAATCTCAGAGCATGCTAATAAATCCATTTCAACTTTCCATGGCTGTGTGGTTAAAGAAATGAGGCGTGTGTGTTTTGGCAGGGGTCACCTGGTGCTTCAGCCAACATTCCTACTACAAACTGTAAATTGTTCACTACAGAAGGATAAAAAAAAATAATAAATAAGAGAAATTGTCCCCCTTTCTGTAAATCTCAGAATTAAAGTGAAGTTTGATTGGGAAAGCAGAAAATTGTGACCTGTTTCTATAATATTTCCAGGAATTTTCACTACTCATACTCCAGTTGATCCCCTATGGAAAATTGGGTTCTTTATATATTTGCCACATCCAAACACAGTATGGTTCTTTCAGAAAATTTATAAACATGTATATAGAAAATGTAGATTATTTTCCTCTAAATTGTTGCAGTGTTTGAAGGCGAGCATTTAATAGAATAGTAATAAAGCAGCTTTGATTATTTTAACTTTTTTCTGAGTAAAATATAGTCATTGTATCATGTATGAAATTCTGATCCTAGTATCACCTGGGAAATTATATTTCTACATTTATTTAATAGAATATTGATACCTCAGTTATTCATATCCTTGACATTATAAAGTTTTTAAATTGTAATTTAGGGTTGACATTTGAAGGGAAGCTATCACAATCTACCCTTCCACTCACTTTCCTCAGTCAGCAAAAAAGAAACTTTTAGAAGGAGATCATAGATGAGGGAAGAAAAGATATTACATTCTCATTTCCCAGATACTTAGGTAGTCCTCTCTTCACTCATATAGCCACCACTCTGATATAGAGTCTGATCCTTTAACAGCTGAACTCTTAATTACTCTCCATGATTGCCTTCTCTCCTCATTCCAATTTGTTCTTCACAAAGCTTTCAATATAAAATTGCTATAGCACAAATCTGACTATGTATATCACTAACTTATTCAAAGACACTCAGTTACTTTCCATCACTTTTAGGATAAAATAGAAATTCCTCATCCTAATATTTAGGGCTTTCCACAGTTCAACTCCTACGTACTAACCCAAATTTATTTCACACTACTCCCCTTCATTAACTCGACATTCCAACTGAATTTAATTTTTAGCCATTCCCTGACCCTGGCAGGTTAGAAAGACTATCAGTTCCTTCTAGACAACTCCATCAGATTGTTAGGAGAATTAAATGAGGGAATAAGTGAGAAAGAACTTTGAAACTGTAAACCACTACACAAATTTAAAGGATTATTATTTTCAGTAAAGGAAACATTGAAGGCATTTAATGTATTGGGTTGAACTGAATTGAATCAAATGACATTAAGACCCCAAAATCTATGGCTAATGTTACACAAAATTCTAGAGAAGGAAACTGAGTACCAGAGAAGAACTGAAAGCTATGCAGTTAAGAGCAGAATTGTGATTAATACCAAGATCTCCTGACTCCTACTCTAATATAGTTTGCAGTATACCTACGCATCACATCCCAAAGAAGATCTACCTACTGTATGTAAATTGTTTCCCTCCCAAGGAAAGCAGTTCTGAAACATCTCATAGATTATTCAATTTCTATATTTTTTAATCTTTATGAAAATACCAACCATCTTGTAAAAACAAGGGTTGTGTCCATGCTATATAAGAGACTAAGTAAAACTCAGTATATCTAGAGATTTTTAATGGCAGATGAGTTCTTGAGATTGTGTTGGTATGAGTGAGTTTACCTATGGAATTATCTTATTACAACCTCACATTCATCAATATCTTCAACTGAATATTCTTGTGACAGATGATCAAAAGCAACATCAAACTTCTCTTGCTGGACATGTAGTCCTGTTGTGTGTGTAACTAATCTTTATACATATATAGGATTCCCCTTAGAATGAAACTTGCTAAGCTTGTGGTTTGGGATTTGGTTTTGGGGTTTTTTTTTGGGGGGGGGGTTTTGGTTTTGGTTTTTGGTTTTTGCAAGGCAGTGGGGTTAAGTGACTCCCAAGGTCACACAGCCAGGCAATTATTAAGTGTCTGAGGTCGGATTTGAACTCATGTACCCCTGACTCCAGGGCTGGTGCTCTATCTACTGCAAAACCTACCAACCCCTAAGCTTGTGTTTTTTAAATGGTATTGATATGAAATAGGTTTTTTAGGTTTTTCTTTCCTTTAGTATTCAGACTTCTTTTCTTTTTTAATTTTATAATTTTTCCCCCAACCTCACTTCCCTCCCCCCCACCCACCACAGAAGGCAGTCTGAAAATCTTTACTTTGTTTCCATGTATACATTGAGAAAAATCATATCCTTAAGGAAAAAATGAAATATGAAAGCTAGCAAAATTACATAATACATAAGATAACTTTTTTTTGGAAGTAATAGCCTTTGGTCATTGTTTAAACTCCACAATTCTTTCTTTGGATCCAGATGATATTCTTCTTCACAGATATCCTAAAATTATCCCTGATTATTGCACTAATGAAATGAGCATGTTTATTAAAGTTGAACATCACCCCATGTTGCTATTAGGGTGTACCATGTTATTCTGGTTCTGCTCATCTCGCTCAGCATCAGTTCATCCAAGTTTTTCCAGGCTTCTCTGAAATCCCATCCCTCCTGGTTTCTAATAAAACAATAGTTTTCCATTACATTTGTATACCACAATTTGTTCAGCCATTCCCCAATTGATAGACATTCACTTGATTTCCTAGTCTTTGTCACCACACACTGAGCTGCTATGAAATTTTTTATCCTGGTGATGTTTTCACCCTTTTTCATGATCTCTTCAGGAAATATACCCAGTACTAGTATTACTGGATCAAAGGGTATGCAATTTTTATTGCCCTTTGGGTATAATTCCAAATTGGTCTCCTGAAAGGTTAGATCAGTTTACAGCTCCACCAACAATGTATTAGTGTCCCAAATTTCCCACATTCCTTCCAACATTGATCATTGTCTTTTCTGGTCATATTGGCCAGTCTGAGAGGTGTGAGGTTATACCTTAGAGATGCTTTGATTTGCATTTTTCTAATCAGTAATGATTTAGAGCTATTTTTCATATGACTATGAATTGCTTTGATTTCCTCATCTGTAAATTGCCTCTGCATATCCTTTGACCATTTGTCAATTGGGGAATGGCTTGTTTTTTTATAAATTTAACTCAGTTATCTATATATTTTAGAAATGAGTCCTTTGTCAGAAATACTAGTTGTAAAACTTGTTTCCCAATTTACTACATTTCTTTTGATCTTGGTTACAGTGGTTTTGTTTATGTAAAAGCTTTTTAAGTTAATGTAATCAAAATTATCTAGTTTGTTTTTAGTGATGTTCTCCATCTCTTTCTTGGTCATAAACTGCTTCCTTTTCTATAGATCTGACAGGTAAACTATTCCTTGATCTCCTAGTTTGCTTATAATATTGTCTTTTATGTCTAAATCCTTGATTTTGATCTTATCTTGGTATAGGGTGTGAGGTGTTGGTCTAATCCAAATTTCTGCCATACTAACTTCCAATTTTCCCAACAATTTTTTTTTAGTTTTTTTGCAAGGCAATGGGGGTTAAGTGGCTTGCCCAAGGCCACACAGCTAGGTAATTATTAAGTTTCTGAGGCCGGATTTGAAATCAGGTACTCCTGACTTCAGGGCTGGTGCTCTAGCCACTGTACCACCTAGCTGCCCCAACAATTTCTATTGAAGAGAGAGTTCTTATCCCAGAAACTGGACTCTTTGGGTTTATTAAACAGTAGATTACTATAATCATTTCATGCTATTTCTTTTGCACCTAGCCTATTCCATTGATCCCACCACTCTATTTCTTAACCAGTACTAGACAGTTTTGATGACAGCATTTGTAGACTTCTAAAAGCCACTGAAAGACTTTTTTTTAATATTAATATAATACCAATGGAAAACATGTTACAAAAAGGAATTCGATGTCTATCTTCCAACAAATAATCTATCAACATCTTATATTAGTGCACTTGCCATGTGCCAGGTTATGGGGATACAGATATAAAGAATAAGTTATCCCTACTCAAAGAGCTATTAGTATAGAGAATTTATATTATATTCAATTTGATTCATTTTACATCTACATTAATAGTTTTATTTTTTCTTTATAGTGACTTTTTATGACTACCTATTAATAAATGACTCTAGCAGAAACACTGTTATGTCTTTGGGGTTTCAAGTCAATTCAACAAATGTATAAAGGCACCCAGAATACAAAAACAGTTCCTTCCTTAAGAAACTTATGTTCTACTAGAGCCATATACACAGAGAAGCAAATACTGAGTAATTTGGAAAAAGCGAGAACAATGTCAACTGTGGGAAAAGAAAGGCAGTGCCAAAGAGATGTATCCCCATAACCTGGAACATTGTAAGTGGATTATTAAAAGGCATTAATAGGCTATTTGTTTTAAGATAGACATCAGACTCCTTTTTGTTAACATGCTTTCCATTTCCTGAAGTTGAAACCTGCAGTAATTTCTGACAAAGATACAAAATCTGAGCTGGCAGATTATTGCAAATTTGCAATGCATTGCTCAATACTTATTCACAACTGTATTCAATATAATTCATTTTTTTTAGTGACTTCATCTTTTGTGACTTCCTAAGTTGTTTAATTTTATTTTTAAACAATATTGTATTTTTCCCCAGTTAAATGTAAAGGAAGTTTTTTTAATTTATTTTTTAAAAATTTTGAGTTCCAGATTTTCTCTCTCCCTTCCCTTTCCTCATTTCCTGAGACAATAAGCACTTTGTTAAAGGTTATACATCTTAAGTCATGCAAAACATATTGCTATATTAGTCATGTTGTGAAAGAAAACACGGACCCAAAGGGGGTGGGGAAACCCTTGAAAAAAATGAAGAAAGTGAAAAATAGTATGCTTTGATCTGCATTCAGACTGTTAGTTCTTTCTCTGGAGGTGTATAGTATTTTTCATCATGAATCCTTTGGAACTTTCATGGATCATTGTTTTGATGAGAATAGCTAAGTCATTCACAGTTATTTACCATACAATATTGTTGATGCTATGCACAGTGTTCTCCTGGTTCTGATCACTTTTCTTTTTATCTGTTCATATAAGTCTTTCCAGGGTTTCCTGATATCCATCTGCTCATCATTTCTTATAAGACAGTAATATTCCACTGCAATCATATACAATGCAATTTAACAAGGAGCAATTAATTCCAATTCCAAATAAACTACTTTAAAAAATAGAAGTTCTTCCAAATTCCATTTATGGTACCAATATGGTTCTGATAACTAAACCAGGAAGAGCCAAAACAAAGAAAATTATAGACCAATCTCCCTAATAAACATTGATGCCAAAATTTTAAATAAAATGTTACCAAAGAGATTGCAAGTTATTACTAGTATAATACACAATGATGAAATGAGATTTATACCAGGTTAAGTAGAGCCATATCAATAACAAAACTAATAGAAATCATATGATTTCTTGAGACAGTGTTGACATCCATTATTGACTCAATCGATGCTAAAAAAAATAAGCCTTTGACAAAATAAAACACATTCCTATTAAAAACACTAAAGAATATAGGAACAAATGATGTTTTCCTCAAAAATAATAGGTATCTATCTAAGCCATCAACAAGCACTATTTGTAATGAGGATAAACCAGGAGCATTTCCAGTAAGATCAGAATGAAACAAGAATGTCCATTATTCAATATAGTATTAGAAATCTTAGCTTTAGCAATGAGAATAAAAAGAAATTAGAGGAATTAGGTTTGGCAATAAAGGAATTACTAGAACTGGCAATAAGGAAGCAAAATTTTCACCCTTTTCAGATGATATGATGGTATATAGAAAAATCAACTGAAATTGCTTGAAACAACTTCCACAAAGTAGCAGGATATAAAATAAACCCACATAAATCATCAGTATTTCTATATACGAGCAATAAAATCCAAGACCAAGAGATAGAAAGAGAAATTCCATTTAAAGTAACAAAGGACTTGGGAATCTACCTCCCAAGACAAACCCAGAAACTATATGAACACAATTACAGAACTTTTCACACACATAAAGTTACATGTAAACAACTGGGGAAAATGCCTGTTGCTCATGGTTAGAGTTATTATAATAAGAATGACATTTCTACCCAAATTAAATTTCTTTTTCAATGCCATATCAATCACACTACCTAAAAACTATTTTACAGAGCCAGAAAAAGAGTAACAGAATTCATCTGGAGCCCAAACGGTCAAGAAAATCAAAGGAATTGATGGAAAAAAATACAAAGGAAGGTGACCTAGCTGAATTAGATCTAAAACAGTATTATAAAGCAGCAGTCATAAAATCTTGATTAAGAAATAGAGTTAATGGGCCAGTAGTAAACGACCAAAGTAATCTAGTTTATGACAAACCCAAAAGATACTCACTTCTTGGATAAAAATGCACTATTCAACAAAAGCTTCTGGGGAAACTGGAAAATAATATGGCAAAAACTAGGCACAGACTCACATCTCATGTCCTATAATAAAATAAGGTCAAAATGGTTACAGGATTTAGACATAAAGGGTAATACTAGAGACCAAGTAAGAGGACAAGAAATACTCTGTTTTTTGAATCTATGGGGTGAGGAGAAATTTGTGACCAAACAAGAAATAGAGAACATTACAAATTGCAAATTTTATGATTCTGATTATATTAAAAATCTTTTGCACTAATAAAACCAATGCAGCAAAAATTAGAAGGAAATAGAAAGCTGGAAAATAGTTTTCACAGCTGGTCTCTAATAAAGGATTTATTTCTAAAATAAAGAGAGAATTGAATCAAATTTATAAGATTACAAGTTATTCCCCAACTGGTAAATGTTCAAAGGATATGAACAGGCAGTTTTCAGATAAAGAAATTAAAACTATATATAATTATACACACACACACACACACACACACACACACACACACACATAGATATATACATATATACAGTCACATGAAAATATGCTCCAGGGCTTGGTCCCATCCGGCCGCCCCCCTGCCCGGCTCCGCTCCGCCGCGCCATGAGCTCCACTCAGTTTACAAGGGCCCGTCCTACGGCCTGCCCGCCGAAGTCAAGAACCGACTCCAGTCCAAGTATGATCCACAAGTGGAAGGTGAGTTGAGGGGCTGGATCGAGGGTCTCACAGAACTCAGCATTGGGCCAGACTTCCAGAAGGGACTCAAAGATGGCATCATCCTATGCACTCTCATGAACAAACTACAGCCTGGCTCCATGCCCAAGATTAATCGCTCACAACAGAACTGGCACCAGCTGGAAAATCTCTCCAATTTCATGAAGGCCATGGTTAACTATGGCATGAACCCTGTGGATCTCATTGAAGCCAATGACCTCTTTGAAAGTGGAAATATGACTCAGGTTCAAGTATCACTTCTGGCTCTGGCTGGCAAGACCAAGACAAAAGGACTACAGAGTGGTGTGGACATTGGAGTCAAGTACTCAGAGAAACAAGAACGAAACTTTGATGATGCCGAATTGAAGGCCGGGCAGTGTGTTATTGGCCTCCAGATGGGCACCAATAAATATGCCAGCCAGTCAGGTATGACAGCCTATGGTACCCGAAGACACCTGTATGACCCTAAGAACCAGATCCTGGCCCCAATGGACCACTCAACTATCAGCTTGCAGATGGGGACCAACAAATGTGCCAGTCAGGTTGGCATGACAGCCCCAGGCACCAGGTGACATATCTATGACACCAAGATGGGCACAGACAAGTGTGATAACACCTCCATGTCTCTGCAGATGGGTTATACCCAGGGTGCCAACCAAAGTGGGCAGGTGTTCTGGCTGGGGCGACAGATCTATGATCCCAAATACTGTCCCCAAGGTCCCACCGGAGATGGGCCAGGGATGGGGCCAGGTGACAGCCCTAGCTCTGCGGAGCCCCCTGAATACCACTATTATAGGGAAGAGGAAGGGTATTGAGGCTGAGGGCCCTCCCATGTTCCCCTCCCCTCCCTTATCCAACCCCTTTCGTTATCATCACCCCCTTCTGCTCTCTGATTTTTGTCTTATCTTGGGAGAATTTTGTTCCTATCTGAACTCTCTCTTTGACTCACCCTGTGGCTTTGGACAAGCCTCAACTTCTCTATTTGTCAGATGAGGGGGCCAGAACAGGCTGTTTGAGGTCTGTCTTCCAATATTGATGATGTTCTACAGTTCTCATCTCCTGAGTAAAGGAGGCTGAAGAGAGTCAAGTTTCTCAGGCCTGAAAGTCAGGGTAGATGGGGAAGGAGTCTTCTTCACCCCTCTATCCTTCTCTCTTCAGCTGAGGGCTTCTCAAAAGGGTGTCTAGGGTTGGGGGATTGTGAAGTAAGAATCTTCCCATCCCTTGCCCTGGACCAATTCTCATTGTCTCTCCATCTCTTCCCCAACCCCTTTTGGGTTGGGCCTGAGCCCTTGAGTGAAGACTGGGTGAAGAGAAGGAAGATAGGGTCACAGTAGGGTTTCCTGTCGGAGATGAGCTTCCCTCTTCCTGCTTATGAGGTTGGCTTGTGTTTTCCTCACCTCCTACAAAAGATGTTGAAAAAGAACTTTTTTTTAGGGGAGGAGGGGCAAGAGTGGAAGCCTCATTTCTCCTCTCCTTTCCAAGTGAGCTCCAACCTCTCCTTCCATCTGAAACCTTAACACAGTAAGGGACCACAGTCTGATTTTAAATGAATTCAAAAAGAAAGACTCAAATCAAAAGAAGCTATTTTTATTTCTAAAGGGGGAAGTTAGCAGCTCCAGCCCTCTATCTCTGAGCCCCATCCCAGTCCAGGGATTGACTTTCCTGGGTCCCTCCACCATCCTCACCCCAACCTGACAAAACCCCCTTTTCAGACTGGATCAGCTGCCTTCCTTCTTGAACACTGCACAGTGGCCTTGCTGGACTGGGCCAGGTTAGCCTGGGACCGGGGGCTTTCTTGGGAGAGTCTTCCCATCAACCCTTGGGCCTGGGAGAAGGACCTGGAAATAATGTGAAATAGTGATGTGGAAATAGAAGCAATAAATGCATTCCTTAAGAAATGAAAAAAAAAAATATGCTCCAAAACATTATTTTTATTATTATAGTTTGTTTGGGTTTTTTGCAAGGCAAGTGGGGTTATGTGGCTTGCCAAAGGCCACATAGCTAGGTAATTATTAAGTTTCTGAGGCCGGATTTGAACTCAGGTACTCCTGACTCCAGGGCCAGTACTCTATCCACTGCGCCACCTAGCCGCCCCCCAAAAACATTATTTTTAGAGAAATGCAAATTAACCTCATACCTTTTGGATTGACTAAGATGACAAAAAAAAAAAAAGAAAATGATCAGTATTTGGAGATGATATAGGAAAACTGGGTCATTAATGCATTGTTGGTGCCATGCTGGAGAACAATTTGAAATTATGCTCAAAGACCAATAAAATTGTTCAAACCCTTTAAGCTAGCAAAACCAATACTTAGTCAATATTACAAAAAAAAAAGATAGAAGATCAACAAATAAACAATAAAAGGAAAAAAGGAAAATTCTCACATGTTTAAAACTTTTTAATAGCAGTACTTTTTGTAGTGGCAAAGAATTGGAAATTAAGGGAATGGCCATCAATTGAAGAATAGCTGAACAAGTTATGAAGTACTGTTATTCTATAAAAAATCATGAGTGGTTGGGACTTTAGAGAAGCCTGGAAAGAATTACGTGAACTAATGCTGAGTGAGTTGAGCAGAACCATTGTACACATTAACAAAAATATTATGAGATGATCAACTATGATGGATGCAGCACCTCTCGGTAGTTTAGAGATAAAGGACAACTCTGAGAGACCTGCTATGGACAATGCCATTCACATCCGGGGGAAAAACTGAATACATATTATGTTCACTTTTTTAAAACTTCTTTTTATGTTTTTCCTTCCTTTCTCATGGTTTTTTTTTCCTTTCCCCTTAGTTCTAATTCCTCTTCTACAATATGACTAATATGGAAATATATTAAACACAAATGTATATATACAACTTTTACCAGACTGTTCACCACTATGGGGAGAAGGAGGGAAGAAAGAATGGTAGAAAAATGTGGTACTCATAAATTTGCAAATGGTTGATTGTTGAAAAACTACTATCGCATGTATTTGGAAAAATAAAGTAAAATATCATTTAAAAAAATAAAGGGAGTTGAATTGAAAAATAAATACTGGTAGCTAGAACACTGAGAGAAAGTAAGGCTTGAAGAGGGAGGAAAGGCATTCCAGGGACAAAGTAGCCTATAATGGAGATAGATTTTTGAATTCAAAAACTACTAGATTGACACAAATGTAAAGGGAAGTAACACAAAATAAAGTTAGAAAGGTCAGTTGGAGTCAAATTATAGAGGTCTTTAAATGCCAGTTTTAGGTATTTGTATTTTATCATACAGATAATCAAAATTAATGGAGACTCTTGAAGTGGAAGAGTGACATGGTCAAACCTGTATTTTAAAAATATGATTTGACAGCTATGGGGAGGATAGGTTGGAAAGGTGGAGGTCTTCCCTGGAGGCAGACTATTATAATAACAAAGGAGAGGTGATAAGGACTTGAACTATTATGGTGGCCATGTAAATTGAGAGAAGAGTAACATATAAGAAAGAAGTTGTAGAAATAAAATTGATAGTACTTGGAAGCTGATTAGATAAGAGGGTGTGAGAGAAAGAGAAGAAACAAAGATGTTATTTGAATATTTGTAAATTGGACAAATTAAGGGAGAAAGATAAGGAGTTTTATTTTCACACAACAAATTTCAGATGATATAGTGATTTAAAAACCATCTGCATATCATTAATAATTGAATACACAGGAATCATTGAGACTGATGAGAGAGAAACAATAGAGAGGAAAAAGACTCAGTACAGAAGCTAGGAACCACCCTTGCTTAAGTGTACAAAAATAGAATAATGATCTAGAAAAGGAGCCTAACAAGGTACAGGCAAACAGGTAAGCAGAAAACCAGAAGAAAACTGCATCATAGAATCAAAAAGAATATATCAGATAGTTTCAAAAGTTACATAAAGATCAAGGAGGAGGCCTGAGAAAAGGCCATTGAATGAGGAAATTACATTTCTTCAGGTGAAGAGAGACTTGAGGCAGGGAAAATAATTAGGAAGGTATTACAATAGCAATTGACAAAGACCTAAACTACAGTAGTGGTTGTATGAATAGAAAGAAGGAGTATGATAAGAGTAGAAATGACAGGTTTTGACAATTGATTGGATATGAGATGGGAGAAATCAATGATGACACCAAAGTTGTGAAAGTTTAAGTAACTGGAAAGATAGAAAGATCAACAATTATTATTGTTGAGCAGAACCAAAAGAACATTGTACACATTAACAACAATATTATGAGATGACCAACTATGATGGATGCAGCACCTCTCAGTAGTTTAGAGATCAAGGACAACTCTGAGAGACCTGCTATGGACAATGCCATCCACATCCAGGGGGAAAAACACTGAATACATATTATGTTCATTTTTTTAAAACTTCTTTTATGTTTTTCCTTCCTTTCTCATGTTTTGAGAGCTTAGTGGATATGAAGCAGAAAAGATAATGTGATGATACTTAAGATCCAGGTTACAATTCATCCATGATTGCTCATCTGGATCACTTTAAAATGAGGTGGGTTCTTACCCACCAGTCACTGCTTCCAAGTTCACAGTCCTTTCTCCTTGACATAGCCACTAGATGATCTGCATATAGGAGGTCTGGACAGAATCATCTTAATGGCACCTGGCAGCTGCTCAGGGAAATGGTTAGTTTAGTTCATATGTGCCCTGAGAGGCTAACTCTGAGCTCAGGATCATGAAACTTGAGAACTTGCAGAGCAGAGGGAGAGTGGAATGGTAGAATATTGGGTGATATGGACATGTATAGGTGTGTGTTGGAGTTAAGTCCATGATCTTATAATTCCCATCACTATAAGATGTTTGTGTGTGTACACTGATTTACTAAGTGAATTATCCATACAACTACATATAATAATCCAGGAAATAATTATTCTTCATCTGCTTAATTTTTCCTTTGTGAATTTCTGGAGACAAATTCTTTTAATTGTTTATTTGAACCTCTGCAGTATTCAAGGGGTTGATATTATTAGTACAATGCTATCTAAAAAAAGGAACATCTGGATGACGAGTTTTACCCTTGTTACAATCTACAAATAATCCAGACTGCATGTCACCCAAATAGCAATGGAAAAAATCTTGGTGGGAACAAATATCTTGCTAATGATAAACTGCTATGTAGCAAGAATAAGGAAAATCCTACATGTTGTACTGGCACTTTATAATTTTAAGAGTCTTAAATGAAGGCTCCAAGTTTGTTGGGTATAGTTCCTATGAAGGAATTATGAAGAGCACATAGAGTTCCTTTGAAGAGCACAGGAACAGGAATTGCTCAGGATAAGCAGTGGATGGTTTATAATCTGCTCTTACCCACCTCATTGAGATTCCAGTTCCATTAAAATCTAGCATCATAGGACTTTGAGTTTATAAACCTTTCCTAATGCTACATCAGGTACATAATAAGGTCTAGCTATAAAAACAGCACATTCTCTTACATTTTACTACTAGGAAAAGTAAATCCCAGGCCACAGAAGGTCCTACTGCCAAAGTCAGAATTTGTTCATTTTTTTCTCAATACTGTATTTCTTCAGGAGCTCTCTAAATAAAACATTTGTTTTCTCATCTTGCATGATTTCTGTATTCTCTCTGGTAACCCAGGAGATTTAGGGAAGTAGATTAATCCTTCATCACCCTTTATAGTAACTGCATGAATGTCACTGAAAAGGTCAAGCACTATTATAGTTGAGACATTCATTTGAGCACAGGTTAACCTTTATGATAACATATTTAGGTGTTCTGACCTAATTCTTAATTAAACAACATTCTCAATTAAACAATTCTCATGCTGACATTGAATTGAGGAACAAGTTCTTCTTTTTGGTAATTTTTAAAAGTCTAGGACCAGGTAAAGCAATGCTTAGTGTTCCATTTGTATTCTGTGTGTAGTTTTTCCTTTTACCGTAAATGTATTGATTCAAAGCACATTATAACTTGAGCTGATTTCATTAAATAAATTCTTTGGGGAAAGAAAACAAAGCTTTAAGTGGCTAAGTACCTTAGTATTGTGATCATGTCACCTTTAAAGTTAAAATTAAAATACTAACAAAAAGACAAGTCTAGTTCCAAAATCATTTTTTGAATGGAATTTACTTTTCTAAAGCAGGATTTAGCAGTAAATATTTTTGATCATGTCGAAATGTTGCTATAGAGGTTTTGACATTCTTGGAATTATTTCAGAAAGTTGGTGCAAATCCAATGATTTATTAATTTTTCATATATCTTTTAAGTAATAAAGTTAGGATGATTTTTTTCACTAGTTCCTCTGACAGTGAAGATTAAGAGATTCCCCCAAAGAAAATTTCATGGACAGGAATTTTAGGGAGAAATTTAGCATATTAATAATGCTTGTTTACATATTGAATTATCATGCTGGTTTGCTGCCATCATCTCTTTGGGTTCAGTTTTTCATTCTTCCATTCGTTAAAATATCTACCATGGTGTCTTGCACATTCCTTTATTTTGCTTTCATTATGGGGAGTCCCCAGGTAGTTATCTTTACTTAATATCTTGATTGCCTGGAGCACTAAAACGTTAGTGATTCCTCCTAGTCACATTACTAGAATATACCAAAAACAAGATTTATACCTCCAACTTCAGAGGCTAAAACAGGACCTTTATGCATTAATCTAGCCTGCATTTCATCTTGCATATAGTCTGTGTCTTACAAATATAAGCACTTTACAAATAAACATTTGATCCTTACAACAATTCTAAGGGAAGGGATTATTATTATCCCCATTTAATGATTGAAGCAACTGGTGTAGCAGAGGTTAAAGTATTTGCTCAGGATCTTACAGCTGATAAATGTTTGAAGTTGGATTTGAACTCAGTTCTTCCTGATTCCAGATCAGTCAGTGTTTGCATTTTGCATTGAAATTAGGCCCCATTGTGTATATAGCATGATAATAATTTGGACAGTTGGTTTCCTCTTAGGTTCTTGAGCAGAAAGTGGCATAATGAAATAGATGTCATTGGAAGGTGAATCAGGCAATAGTGCTCACACTGAGAGGGCTAAGTGTGTATATCAAGGATAGTTTAAAGACAATGAGTTTCAGTTAGAAACCTTAAACAGTAATGTGCTTTGACTCTGAAGAATACTCAATGTAGGATGTTGGCAGTATTAGTGAAGATTCACCAGGTGGGTCTTGCTGACTCCAGGTTTCATTCTCCATTATGTGATACTGATAAATATTCTACAATTTTGACTTAGTAATTCTGCTTTTTATACAGAATCCAAATCAGGTTTGGGAACTTATGATTAAACCAATTTTATCATTATACTTTGATTATGAACATGAAGACATTCACACCTTTTTAACTACATTAACTACATTTAACTACATGGATATATATGTATTAATCTATTAGCAAACTCAGTAACAAAAAAACAAAGTCAGATAAACTTAGATGAAGGCTGTATTTTTTGAAAGAGACTTTACTTAGTATTTAATCTGCTAAGAATTAATAATGAAACAATTTGTATGCTGCCTAAGTTTTTCAGAGTTTTTCCATTTTAACAAATGTTTTCTTTGATATTTATTCATTCATTCACCAAACATTGTGTTCAATGCCTTTTGATTAAACATCTGATCTCTTCATTCATGGATAGTGTTGTTGTATCAGAGAGAACAATAGTGACCAAATTGATTGAAGTTAATATTTAATGAAGAAAACTGCACATATCTTTTAGAGGCCAAGTATTTTATTTTGAGTTGAGTGAGGTAAGATTGGTGATGATATAAATGAAAAGAAAATAAAGTGGGCCATTATGTATATGTTTGTATATATAATCTTAATTCCTCTTTAATCTTTTATAATTGCATTCTGAGTAATAATTAGTCAGTGAAGTATATAATATTTGACCACCTTAAAGATTAATGGAAAAATTCATTTGAGATAGAAGAAGCTTATTGCTTCTTTGCTATTTTTTACATGTATTTTAATCTGTTTGCATTTACCACTTTTCTGGAAGAGTCTCAGGTGTAATTAGACTAACCAATTGAAAAACAGAAAAAAGTAAGTAAATGTCATATAATACTGCAATGATTAATGGTCTTACCTACAGATTTTGCATTGCAGTATTAATTTGGACAGGTCAGGAAAAACCTTTGAAATATTGGTGTAAGGTGGAGCAATAGTAATTTCACCTGCTCAGGTCTAATGGAACTAGATTTATTTCTGCTTATGAATGTGAATCAATATAGTACATTCATGAATTTTAAAGAAAAAATAGGACAGATTATAAACATAGGCTTGCCATTATAACAGTAATAATAGCCTGTTTTTTAATTTTTTCAACAGTTCTCAGTGGTCTGTGTTCTAATGACTGCCCTCGTAAAATAACTGTAAGTAAAATCAACTATCATTTGTAAATATTGGTAAGAAAATGCTGTCTAGAATAGCTCATTTGCATAACAATTTAAGATTTGCAAAGTACTTTTCATATATTATCTTATTTTATCCTCACAATGGCTTTGTGTGGTAGGTACAGTTAATTCCATTTTTTTAGATAAAGAGATCAAGGCTTAGCGAAATTAAGTGACTTCCCCAGGGTCACATCAATAACAGACTAATAAAAATGGTTTTGTCTAATAGTGATAAATTATTACATAATAATAATTGCTAGCATTTGTGTGGCAATTTAAAATCTACAAAGCACTTATATTATCTCAGTTGTTCCTTACTATACTATATACACTCCAACCTTGACTCTTTATAAGATGACAAAAGTCAACCTGAGAGAGGCTCCCACAGCTAGGAAGTATTTGAGGCAATTTTTGAACTATGGTTTTCCTGACTCTAGATCCAGCATCTATCTACTGCTCTACCTGAAGATGATTCAGGATTTCTATGATACCCCAAAATAGCCTACCTAGAAAATCATTTTTTTACTACTTTAGAAATAACAGAATTTGAAGTGAATAACCAAGGATATGTTAATTTCCTTATTTAGTAACATTTTTAACTTGAGTGTCCCAGGAACCAAAAGATAGGGCTGTGTATACTCTGTACACAGAGAAGAAAATTTTTCCATAAAGTTGTACTTGGCATAATCATACTACCTGTGAAAAAGTGCCTAGAATTTTGCTGTCTCCATGACATGTGTGAAGTTTGTTAGTGGTTTTAGATTTAGCTGGGTTCTACTTTCATTAGGTCCTAGATATAGAATCATCAGGGATGTTTGATTAGTCAGACACCCATTTGACAAAAAAAGAAAATTGGTTCCAGAGAGAAGTGATGAGCCCAGTTTGAACTCGTCTAATATGTTTTCCACTTTGCACAGACCCTTTGCTCTTTTTCCCTAACTTTTAGCCAGTTTTCTACACATTAGCACATCCATCATAAGACCAACAAAGGGAAGATACAATTCAGTCAGTTGTCTTAGCTATTCATTCTCACTAATGAGTCCATAATGAAGAAGTCTGTAACTTTCAGATGACTTGTATTAAGGATTTTTCTCTTCCTCTGTATCAATTTCCCTTTTTCCCTGTCTCTTTTTGTATCTCATTGCATATATAAAATATTTCTCCCTTATGTACCAACCTCCAAATAAACCTGAAAACTCTCTTGAAATCATTTTGAAAGTCACAGAAGTTAAGTTTAATTTGCAAAACTGCTCCTAGATTGATTACTCTGACGATTTGGTTCCCTCAGGCTTCTCAGTATTTTATACATTTGCTTCCCATTTATCCACTTATGACTTTCTTTGAAGTTGAGATCCTGTTGAACTGCCCTTCACATTTTTTCATTTTTCCTCCCCAAAGATATCATAGATCACAACTAGAGTGACAGACTAAAAATGGGAAATATACAGCATACTTCCCCAGTGTTCTGTCCATCAAGTACATGCCTACTTTTAAAAATTATTTATAGCTTGACAGTTTACTTTCATCATATTGATTTTGACTTCAGAATAATCCTATCATGCTACAAGTGTCATCAAACTAAATGAGACCAAGACTAGTAACCTCTTCCCGTTCCCCTAGAAAAACTAGTAAACTTCAAATTTTTTACTACTAGGGTTAGTTAATAAGGTAACTCTTTTATTTTTGCTTTTTTAAAATATAGTTAATATTTTATTTTTCCCCAATGATAGCTAGTAAAAAAAATTTTTTGTAAGGCAGTGGGGTTAAGTGACTTGCCCAAGGTCACACAGCTAGGCAATTATTAAGTGTCTGAGGCTGGATTTGAACTCAAGTAGTCCTGACTCCAGGACCAGTGCTCTATCCACTGCGCCACCTAGCTGCCCCCCAAAATTTTAACATTCATTTTTTTTAATTTTGTATTACAAATTCCCTTCCTCCTTCTCTCATTGAGAAGGCAAGCAAATTGATATAAGTTATACATGTGTAGCCATGCAAAACATATTTCCATATTTGTCATTTTGTGGCAGAAAATAGACCAAAAAGAAAATCAAAAACAACAAAGAAAGTTTTTAAAAAGGATGTTTCTATTTGCATTCACACTCCAATAGTTCTGTCTCCGGAGATGTATTGTATTTTTAATCACAAATTTTTCAGAATTGTCATGGATTGCTAAAAATAGTTAATTCATTCACAGTTGATCAACATATCTTATTATTGTTACTGTATATATACTTCATCTGGTTTTGCTTTTTTCAGTTTGCATCATTTCATGTAAGTTTTTTTGCGATTTTTCTGAGAACATCCTGTTTGTCATTTCTTATAGCACAAAAGTATTTTATCACAATCATATGCCATAACTTGTTTAGCTATTGAGCCATGGACATCTCAATTTTCAATTCTTTGCCTGACCACCAAATGTTCCTATAAATATTTCTGTACATATGGGTACTTTTTCCTTTTTTTTAAAAAAAATCTCTTGGGAGCAGCTAGGTGGCGCAGTGGATAGAGCACTGGCCCTGGACTCAGGAATACCTGAGTTCAAATGTGACCTCAGACACTTAATAATTACCTAGTTGTGTGGCCTTGGGCAAGCCACTTAACCCCATTACCTTGCAAAAAAAAAAAAATCTCTTTGGGATACAGACCCAGTAGTGGTATTGTTGAGTCAAAGAGTATGCCCTTTGGGCATAGTTCCAAATTGTTCTTCAGAATGATTGACTAAGTTCACAATTCTATCAATTATGTATTTGTGACTCAATTTTCCCATATCCCATCCAACATTTTTCATTTTCCTTTTCTGTCATATTAAGTAATCTAATATGGGCGGAATTGTTTTAATTTGCATTTCTCTAATTATTTAGAAGGGGCAGTTGGGTGCACAGTGGTTAAAAAAGCATCTGCCCTGGTGTCAGGAGGACCTGAGTTCAGATGTGATCTCAGATTCTTAATGATTACCTAGCTATGTGACCTTTGGCAAGTCACTTAACTCCATTGCCTTGCCCTTCCCCCCCCCCAAAAAAAATAGTGATTTAGAGCATTTTGTTTGCTTAATCTGAAAACTGACTATTCATATCCTTTGACCATTTAACAACTGGAAAATGGCGCTTCTTTTTTTATAAATTTGACTCCATGTTCTATATAGTTGAGAAATGAGGACTTTATCAGAGAAACTTGCTATAAATTTTTTTCACAATTATGATCCGTTTATTATTTTCCTTCATCCTATTTTTCTCCCTGTATCATCCTACTCACTCTCCTTTCATCCTGTCCACCCTCAAAAGTAATTTCCTTTTGATCATCTCCCCAAAACTGTCCGCCCTTCTAACATTCACCCTTCTCTTATGCCTTCTCTCTCCACTTCCTTATAGGACAAGATTTCCTTATCCAACTTAATGTGTATGTTATTCCCTCTTTGAGCCAGTTTCCATGAGAACACACACACACACACACACACACACACACACACACACACACACACACACACATTTTTTGGTTGTAATCTTAGATCCTTTGCCCTCAGAATAGCATATTCCAAGCTCCATCAGACCTGTAATGTAGAAGCTGCTAAATCTTGTGTTATCCTGACTGTTGTTTCTTTTTGATTACTTGTAATATTTTCTCCTTGAAAATATTGGGGCTCTGAAATTTGACTATAATATTCATGGGAGTTTTCATTTTGAAATCTTTTTCAGGAAATGATTGGTGAATTCTTTCGGTTTCTTTTTTACCTTCTGGTTCTAGAACATCAGGGCAGTTTTCCTTAATAATTTCTTGAGAGATGGTGACTAGACTCTTTTTTTTTAAAACATGACTTTGAGGTAGTCCACTAATTCTTAAATTATCTCTCCTGTATCTAATTTCCAGGCCAGTTGTTTTACAATGAGATATTTCACATCTTCTTGTATTTTTTCATTCTTTTGGTTTCGTTTTATTGTTTTTTGATGGCTCATAAAATTATTAACTTCCACTTGTCCAAATCTAATTTATTTTATTTTAAGGCAATAGGGTTAAGTAACTTGCCCAAAATCTCACACATGCACACACACACACACACACACACACACACACACACACACACACACACACACACACACACACACACACACACACACACACACTCAACTAAGTTAATTAAGTGTCTGAGGTCACATTTGAACTCAGGTACTCCTGACTCCAGGAGTACTATCCACTGTACCATCTAGCTGCCCCCAAATCTTATTTTTAAGGAATTACTTTCTTCTTGGGTCTTTATATCTCCTTTTCAACTTCACCAATTCTACTTTTTTAAGGAGTTCTTTTCTTTAGTAAATGTTTTGCTTCTTTTTTCAATTTAGACTATTCTGTTTTTTTTTTAATGTTATTTTCTAGTGTTTCTTTTCTGTGCCTCCTTTATCAAGCTATTGACTTTTTTTTCAGGCTTTTCTTATATCACTCTCATTTCTCTAATCAATTTTCTACTACCTCTCCTTTTTGATTTTTAAAATCCTTTTTTGAGTTCTTCCATGGTCTGAGGAAAAGTCACATTTTTCTTTGAGGCTTTGGATGTAGGAGTTTTCTGTGTTGCCTTCTTCCAAGTATGTGTTTTGATTTTTTTCTGACTCCATAATAACTTTGTGTTCAGGATCTTTTTATGCCTAGTCCGTTTCTTGACTTTTAACTCTATGCTAAATTGGGACTCTACTTCTGCAGTGGAGAGGGAACTGTCCCAAGTTTCAGGCTTTTTGTGCAGCTGGTTTTAGAGTTATTTCTGAAGGTCTATAAGTTTTCATTTCTTGCAAGGTTGCATGATCTAAGGAGAGGTTTGTTTACTGCTCTCCTGGCCTGTACTCAGCTCAGTAAGCAACCATAGTCACTCTTTTCCACCCTGGAACTCTGTCCAGTCCCTGCTCCCCTGTGGCTACAAATTCAGGGATACAAGTGCTCCTCTTCATCCTGGAATTGCAAGCTGGAACCATATATAGGCAACATAACAGAATCCTATAACTCAGTATAGGGAACCTAGTAATCTCCTTTTGACCAATTATCTGACTTCTTTACTAATTGTTTTTCTAAGAGCTCCAAAAGCTACTGCAAATGTTACCACTAATTAGTTACCCATAGACCTGTGGTTTATAGAAGTATAGCCAGCACCTGTGTTCCACTTTCACATTAGTGCAACAGATTTTTCCTACCAACTTTCTAAGTTATCTTAGACTAAAAATTGTTTCAACCCATTTGTGGGCTTTATCCCTCCAGAATTCATTTTGAGGCATTATTTAAAATTATTTGGAGGGGAATTTGAGAGAGCTCAGGTGAATCTCTGCCTTTTCTCTACTATCTTTGCTCCACCTTAAGGTAATTCTTCCACTGACTATATGTCATAAGTCAGTCTAGCTACTCTTTGTGAAATCTTAGTTGTTATAGAAGCTTCTCTCAGGATTTTGCATTGCTCCATAATGAACTAAGATTGGTAAATTAAGTACCACACCATTGTTCCCCAAGCAAGTAACTAGTATGAGACCCATCATTATCGTTTAATTGAGCACAAAGAGAATGATAAAGAACTTATAGGGGAAGTTTACCCTGAAGATCTCAAATATTACCTTATAATGCCCGAGGGGAAACAGTTCTTCCTTTTATGTTTTCAGAGGTTAGATGATGGTCCAAATCAATTGTTTAAACTTGTTGCTAAACTCAGATTGTTGTATGTAGCAAAACAAAATAAATCTTTTGTCTTGAATCTTTGATGCATTCAATCAGAGATTTCTGGGGCTGAATCAACATGTTCTGTTTAGCTCACCAATAAATTATCTCAAATCATTTTCATTCCCTATTTTGCCCATAATCAAATGAATTCTTTGTGTTATCTTTACTTCACCATCCCCTCTATGATGAACACAACTTATGTGTATGATATTTGGATTTATGAATATGTTTCCAAAAATAAGATTCTCTCTACAGCTCAAAACCAGTCTCTTGTTTATTATAATGATTACATGTCATTGTACTGAAAAAAAGTAAAGAGAGAAGTAAAGAGAAAAGCAGTGACTTGAATACTCTTTAATGTATTATCTCACAGAAATGACAAATTAGCACAAGGAAATATATGAATGAACCACATTGGAAAATGCAGCCAACCCACCTGAAAGCAAACAAAACACAGTGACTTCTACAGGCTAAACTCACATGAGAAAAATAAGCACTTTCTTGTGAGAAAATAAAAAGCCCAACCTAGCTCCCATATATTTTTCACATTATAAATTCTCATATTTTGTTTTCATGAATACCTTCAAGATCAGTTACTATGATTCCCTGCAGCATTTTTGTATGTTCTTATATAGACTATACAGCTACAAAGGCAATAATACTATGTTTAATATATGTGTGTATATATATATATGTATATATATATATATACATATATATATCGTTTCAATTTTGCTTCTTGCAAGATTTTTAGGGAAATCCTTTAGAAAAAAAAAATTGAACTTGTAAATATGAATTCCTGTCATCATTTGTAAGGTCACAAAATAATTAGTCAAAGAAACCCTGTTAATATTAAACTTAACATAAAAGAACTTTGGAGAAATTAGTTTATAATCTAAATAGATTATCTAAACCACAGTGCATTGGCATGACCCAAATTAGCACTAGAAGTGAAGATCTGAAATGTCCATATCCCTTGATTCAGAGATTCCACTTGTATGGATTCATCACAAAAAAGTCCCCACATACAGCAAAACAGTAACAACAGTATTTTTTTGTGGAACAAAGTAAATACCTATAGTTTAAGAAATGGCTAAATAAATTGTGGTACATGAATATAATTGAATATTTGTTGTTTTTCAGTCCTGGTCAACTCTTCAAGATCCCAATTTGGGGTTTTCTTGGCAAAGATACTGGACTGATTTGCTTTTTCCTTCTCCACTTAATTTTACAGTTGATAAAATTGGGACAAGCAGGGTTAAGTAACTTGCTTAAGGCACAATCTAGTAAGTGTCTGAGACCATATTTGAACTCATTCTTTCTGCCTCCAGGCCTGCTGCTCTATCCATTGTGCTAGGTAGCTGCCCAATGGGACGTTACTTTGCTATAAGAAAACACAGAGAAGCTTGAAAGCTTTATATGACCTGATGTAGAGTAAAATTATCAGAGCCAAGTTAGCAATATGCTCAATAATTATAAGAAGGTAAATGAAAAGAACAACTACAAAATAGTCAAAAGCAAATGTTACATAACTACAAAGAACTAGCATGAGTCCATAGAAGAGATCAGAGAAGACATTCCCAACCCCATTCCTTTGCAGAAGTTAGAATATCCTCAGATGTGAAACATTGTACATTGTGTGTGTGTGTGTGTATACATGTGTATATGTATATTTGTATATATGCAGATATGCAGATATGAACACACAAACTTTCCCTTTTATTGATCAATTTTCTTTATAAACAAGTATTTGTTATATGGGATGACTGTGGAAGAGAAGGGATACTGAGAGAAATTCTGGTAATGCAAAAACAGAAAATAGCAATTTTTAAAAAGTGTTTTACATGAAGGATCATAGATAATAATAGCACTGACCAGGCAAGTAACAGACTCTCTAAGAACTCTAAAAATAACTTAGAAACAAACAAGGCAGCACAATTAAAAGTCTAATGTAGGAGGCTTGGTTTCAGAGCTAGTGTTTTCTACAATGCCAGGGACCTCTTGGAAAGTCATGAAATGACTTCTCTTTATGTCCCCTTTAGAAGTTTTCAAATAAATCTTAAGGAAATGTGACTAATCCTCTATTCCCTCTGCAAGAAGCCTAAATTTTACAGTTATCATGAGGCTGACATAGGAATGAGGCACACAATCATAATATCCTTCTCAACCTGCTCCTTTCCCCAAGAAGATATAGCATGTCATGGTTTTCTTGGAAGAGTCTTTTAAGGATATTAAACCACAGAGAGACTATATCCAAAAATAGCACAATGACTTAATCCTACTGCCAGACCTTTCCACTTATTCAGAAAGACCTAAGTTCAAATCCTGCATCAGGCTGAGCTGTGTAATCATAAATGAGTTAAAAACTTCTCTCAGCCTTTAGCCTTCTCATCTGTGAAATGTGAATGATAACAATAGCACCTATCTCCCACAGCACTGTGAAGATCAAATGAGGTAGATGCCTGAATCAGGGGTTATATCACAGATCTCTAACCTTTTTCCGAGGGGCCCTTCCTGATCATTTCTCTAGCAGTGGCAAGCAGAACTGCCACCTCTCTCCTTGCTGGAATGCCATCAGCTTGGGCAAAGGGGGGTGGGGCAACAATTAGCCATATACCCTATCATTTTATACTTCTGATCTCCTATATACTCTCTGTGGGTAAATCTAACTATTCCTTCTCAGGTTCTTTTCTCAGTCTTCATCTGTATATTACCTATTAATTTTTAAGCTTCCTTCAGGGGCCCTCTCCTGGGCCACCTTCTCCCTCATAGAAAAATTACATCAACTCCAACAGATACACTCCTCCTTTCTGTACAGAAGACTATCTTATTGGAGTCAGCTAGAAAGTAGGAAAGTACACAGAGGGCCAAGAAAGCCCTGTGTTAGGAAAACCTGAGTTTAATTCTGGCCTCAGATACTTATTAACCGTGTGACCTCTCTATGTAACAATTTCCTTATTTGTAAAATGAGCTTCCCAATAGTATTGACTTCTCAGAGTTGTGACAATCTAAGGAGTTAATATATGTAAAGTGCTTTGCAAACCATGAAGTGTTCTTTAAAAGCTAGCTGTTCTTATGACTATATTCTTCAGTCTGTTTATCTAGCCCTACCCTCTCTCCTGAGCTATACTCATATACTAGCAAATACCTCTTGGGCTTCTCAAACCAGATGACTCTAAGGTATCTGCAATTCAACATGTCTGAATCAGAATTCAATTTCTTTCTTTACATGTCCTCCCCACTTCCACTTCCCTATTACTACTAAGGATACCACCATCCTCCCAGTCACCCAAGCTCACAACCTCAGTGCCAGTCTCAGCTTTTCACTCCTACCCTACATATCCAGTCTGTTGCCAAATCTCATAATATTCCTCTAAAACTCTCTGGCATCCCCTTTTTTCCTCTATTCATGGCTACCCCCCCCCAATAATCATTACCTTGATTATTAGAGTAGTTTTTTTCCCCATATGGAATTATATCACTGATTTCAATGAAGATCAGAATTATCTTTCTTTTTTTTGGGGGGGGGGGGTGGTTGCAAGGCAATGGGGTTAAGTGGCTTGCTCAAGGCCACACAGCTAGGTAATTATTAAGTATCTGAGGCCAGATTTGAACTCAAGTACTCCTGACTCCAGGGCCAGTGCTCTATCCACTGTACCATTCAGCCTCCCCCAGAATTACCTTTTTTTTTTAGATTTTTCAAGGCAATGGGGTTAAATGGCTTGCCCAAGGCCACACGGCTAGGTAATTATTAAGTGTCTGAGGCCGGATTTGAACTCCTGACTCCAGGGCCGGTGCTCTATCCACTGCGCCACCTAGCCACCCTCCAGAATTATCTTTAAAGAAAATTGTTTCATAGCCCACTTTAATGAAACATATCCACTTGTCCAATATTCATTAATTGCCTAGTATACATAGGGCACTATGGTCTGTAAAGAAATCCCATAAGTTATCCAGTTATAAGATATCAATAAATTTCATATTCTGTTAACCCAAGCAATAAGAATCCAGCAAAAAAAAATAAGAAACCAACTCCTTTCCCTTTAAAAATTATTTTGCTCCATGTGGTCCTTCCCAAATAAATTGGAGTGGTCCAAGAGACGGAATTAGCATAATACCTTTATACATTGAAGAGTTTAATAGATATTTGTTGAATTCAATTTGTTTAGTTGAATTAGGTCCTACAATTTTACTAATAAAATGGTGTGCCTCTACTCTATTACCTTGTGTGAGGGGTTGCTCTTTTGAAGGTCTTCATTGTTGAGAACACACATTTTGATTTAGCTCAAACCTTTTAGCACCCTAAGTTCTATATAGGGTCACAACCTTGCCTCCCACCTCTGTTCTGTTGCTTCAGTCTTTATCCATTATGTCCTTGTAATCTGTGAGAAAGAATCCATGATTATTCCTCCAAATAATTCCTTAGTGTAACATCATTTTGATTCAAATGATTGCATATCAGACCATTGACCTTCATTTTATCTTAGCTATGGGAATATTACTCTTCATACTTTTAATTCATTGGAACAGATGCTTAGCAAGTCATAAGCTTATTTTTAAAAGTTTACATCTCATATGAGCAACACATTCTCACAAGATATGAATTACAGGGTTCATTTTAAAATGTGTTGGTAGTTTTAGGCTAGGTTGTGCCACTTTTTCTTGTTTTTATTCTACAGATCACTACCAAAAATATAGGTGCCAAAGTTGGAATATAAAATTATTTTGAGTGATATACAGGTCCTCTTTTGTGTCTTTTGGGATGATGGAATCCATTTGACTTTCAGCATTGGGAGAGCACAGGCCCAAAGTAGAGGATGTGAGAGGGTCATAGGACAAGAGCTAACATTTAACACAGTGCTTTTATGGCTTTATGGTTCACTGAGGGCTTTGTCATCTCATTTGATCAGACTAGTGGAAAAATGGAATCAGGAATACTGTCCAGTACAGGAAATGAATGAGGAGGAAAAATTCAGAGCCTCCAGGGTCTACCAAAGAAAGAAGGAAAGAACACAAGAGTCTGAGAATATAAACCCTGTGTAGTTGAGAGAAGAGCCATACTAGCATAGGGTCAAGGGAGTAATAGAGTTCCTGTAGTTGGAAGATTAGTAGGTATGAAAAGTGGTACTTGATTATGATGGGCAGTAGAAAAGGTTGAATTACCTCCGGCATGCACAGGTAGCTCATTCAGAAACTATGCCAAGATTGATTCAGGAGACCCTAACCTTGAAGAATACTGCCAATCAATCAATAAGTAATTATTAAAAACCCACTATGTGCCAAATATTATGCCACTATCTATATAACAGAACAGAGCCCTTGGGCCTGCTTTTCCATTATCTATAGGCTCCTAAAATGCAGCATGGGGACCCAGTAACATTACTATAGCAGTGATAGGACAAGAAGCACAGTCTTATGTAGGATGAAGCACAAGTTGTTAAAGGGGGGGAGGGGCAGCTAGGTGGCGTAGTGGATAAAGCACCAGCCCTGGAGTCAGGAGTACCTGGGTTCAAATCCGGTCTCAGACACTTAATAATTACCTAGCTGTGTGGCCTTGGGCAAGCCATTTAACCCTGTTTGCCTTGCAAAAAAAAAAAACTAAAAAAAAGGGCAGGGCACAGAATTAAGTTTTCAGATCATGTATGCTGAAACCAAAATTTCATTCAACAGATGTTACAGCTGGAAAAGACCTTAGAAAACTTCAAGAGTAATACAATACTTCTCTATAACTCTTTTTTTTAATGTATTTATTTATTTATTTTCATCCCTATGCCTGTATATATTTTTGTTACAAAATTTCCTTCCACCCTTCCTTCCCACCCTGCTCCCCTCAAGTGGCAAAAAATCAGGTTAGTATTGTACCTACATATTTTTAATAAACACATTTACATGTTGGTCATCTTCAGTATAAGGAATTAGGATTAAGGGAAACAGATAATTTTTAAAAAGTGTTCATCAGGGTCATCTAGGATAGAACACTAGCCCTGGAGTTAAAGAGAACTTGAGTTCAAACTTGACCTCAGACAATTAATAATTGCCTAGCTGTATGACCTTGGACAAATCACTTAACCCTATTGCCATAAATAAAAAAAATATATATTTAAAAGTTTAAGAAAAAAAGTTCATCAGATTCTGAAGGGGGTTTTGTTTTTGTTCCTCTGGATGGGGATAACATTGTCCATAGCCAGTCTAATGCAGTTATTCTAACTCTCTGAACTGCTGAGAGGAACTGCTTCCATTAAGGTTGATCATCTCATACTGTTATTGTTGATGTGTACAATGTTGTCTTGGTTCTGTTCCCTTTACTCAATATCAGATCCTATAAGTCATTCCATACTTCTCTAGAGTCTGACCATTTATGGTTTCTTATAGAACCAATAGTATTCCATAGTATTCATGTACCGTAACTTGTTTAACCACTCCCCAATTGATGGGCATCCTCTCAAATTTTCAATTCTTTTCCACTGTTAGAAGAGCTGCTGTGAATATATTGGAACATTTGGACTTTTCCTAATTTTTAAAATGTCTTCTGGATAGAGACCTAGAATTCGGAATTGCTGGGTCAAAGGGAATGAACATTTTTATTGCTCTTTGGGCATAGTTACATATTGCTCTCCAGAAAGGTTGGATCTGTTCACAACTCCACTAGCAATGCTTCAATGTCCCAGTCCTCCCACAACCTCTCCAACATTGATCATTTTCCCTTTTTCTCATCTTGGCCAATCTGAAAGGTGTGAGTGATACTTCATTGTTATTTTAATTTGCATTTCTCTAGTCAATAATGATTTGGAGCGTTTTTCATATGATTATATATATAACTTTAATTTCTTCATGTGAAAACTGTCCATTCATTTCCTTTGACCATTTATCAGTTGGTCAATGACTTGTGATCTTATAAATTTTTTTTTGCAAGGCAAACAGGGTTAAGTGGCTTGCCCAAGGCCACACAGCTAGGTAATTATTAAGTGTCTGAAACCGGATTTGAACCCAGATACTCCTGACTCCAGGGCCGGTGCTTTATCCACTACGCCACCTAGCCACCCCGATCTTATAAATTTGATGCCGTTCTCTATATATTTTAGAAATGGGACCTTTATCAGAACTCCTGGTTGTGAAAATTGTTTCTCAAATTTCTTTCTGCTTTCCTTCTAATTTTGGCAGCATTGATTTTATTAGTGGAAAAACTTTTTAATTTAATATAGTCAAAATCATTCATTTTGCAGTTTATAATTTACTCTAATTCTTTTTTGATTATAAATTTATCCCTTTTCCATAGATCAGTTAAATAATTTTTTGATCTATTAATTTATCTACAGTGTCTCCCTTTATGTCTACATCCTGTAGCCTTCTTGACCTTATTTTGGTATAGGGCTTGAGATGGGATCCATGCCTAGCTTTTGCCATACTATTTTCCAGTTTTCCCAACAGTTTTGTTCAAATAATGATTTCTTAGCCTAGAAGCTGTTGGGTTTGAAAAATAGTAGATTGCTGTAGTCATTTACCGTGACTTCTTTTTAACATATCCTAATCCATTGATCCATTACTCTATTTCTTAACCAGTACCAGGCTGTTTTGATGACTGCTGCTTTAGAGTATATAGTTTTTAGATCTGGTAGAGCTAGGCCACCTTCCTTTACATTTTTTTTTCATCAGTTCCCTTGCTATTTTTGACCTTTTCTTGCTCCAAATGAATTCTGTTACTATTTTTTTTCAGCTAGGAAAAGTAGTTATTTGGTAGTTTGATAGGGCACTGAATAAGTAAGTTAATTTTGGTATAATTGTCATTTTGATTATATTAGCTCGACCTAACCAGGAGCAATTGACATTTTTTGAATTATTTAGATCTGACTGCATTTAGTTGAGAAGTGCTTTATAATTGTATTCATACAGTTTCTGGGAGGTAGATTCCCAAGTATTTAATGTTGTCTAGAGTTACTTTAAATGGAAGTTCTCTTTCTATCTCTTCCTGTTGGGCTTTGTTGTTCATATATAGAAATGCTGATGATTTATGTGGGTTTTATTTTATATCCTGCTGAAAAAAACTCAAGGAGTTTTTTAGATGATTTTCTTGCATTCTCTAAGTATATCATCCTATCATCTGCAAAGAGTGAAAGCTTTGCTTCCTCATTTCTAATTCTGCTTCCTTCAATTTCTTTTTCTTCTCTTATTGTTGCAGCTAGCATTTGTAACACTGTATTGAAAATTAATGGTGATAATGGGCATCCTTGTTTCACCCCTGATTTTGTTGGAAATGGTCTGAGTTTATTCCCATTACATATAATATTTGTTGATGATTTTAGATAGATACTATTTGTTATTTTAAGTAAAACTCCATTTATTCCTAAATTTTCTAGTGTTGGGGGGGGGGGGGGTAGGTTTTTACAAGGCAAATGGGATTAAGTGGCTTGCCCAAGGCCACACAGCTAGCTAGGTAATTATTAATTGTCTGAGGCCAGATTTGAACCCAGGTACTCCTGACTCCAGGGCCAGTGCTCTATCCACTGCACAACCTAGCCACCTCTCTAGTGTTTTTTAATAGGAATGGATGTTGTATTTTATCAAAGGGTTTTTCAGCATCTATTGAGAAAGTCGTATGATTTCTGTTGCTTTTGTTATTGATATGTTCAATTATGTTGTGTGTTATCCTAATATTGAACCAAGGTGGCCTACCTGGTATAAATCCTACCTAATCATGGTACATTATTCTAGTAATAATTTGCTGTAATCTCAATGCTAAAATTTTATTTAAGATTTTTGCATCATTATTCACTAGGAAGATTGGTCTATAATTTTCTTAATCTGTTTTGGTTCTTCCTAATTTAGGTATCAGCACCATATTAGTGTCATAAAAGTAGTTTGACAGAACTCCTTCTTCTGTATTTTAAATAGTTTGTATAGAATAGGAATTAATTGTTCCTTAAATGTTTGGTAGAATTCAATTGTAAATCCATCTGGACCTGGAGACTTTTTCCTAGGGAGTTTATTGATGGTTTCTTCAATTTCTTTTTCTGAAATGGGGTTATTTAAGTAATTTACTCCTTCTTCTGTTAATTTGGGCAATTTGTATTTTTGTAATTCCCTATAGTTCTTTACCATTCTATTGATAAGGAAATTGAGGCTGGAGGAGGTTGTGACTTGTCCAAAGTTACACAGATGATATATAGAAAAGAAAGATATGAAGCTAAATTATTTGTTTGCTCCATTGTCATTTTTCCCACTACACTACACTCCCTCAATGTTCTGCATTTGCTTTTTTTAATAATATTTTCCCCTTGTTACATATAAAGACAGTTTTTAACATTTGAGTTCCAAATTGTTTATCCCACTCCTTCACCACCCCCTTCCCTAAGACAGTAATTTGTTAGAAGATATATATATATTCAGTCATGTACATTTGCTTCTGAATAAAATTAAAACAGAATTATACAATCCCAAACCAAATAGTCCCTAAAAAAGAACCTTCTCCAGGAGATGCTTGACAAGTACTCCTCCAGGTCTTACTTAAAGACCACAAATGTCAGGGAACTTGCCTTCCAAAGGCAACCCATTCTAAGTTATGATAGTTTAAGGAATCTCTCTCCTCATATTAAGATTAAAATTGCTTCTCAGAAACTTCTAACCATTTTTGTTCTTAGTACTGCCCTTTGGAGCCAAGTAAAACATGGCTGATCCTTCTTTCATGTGATAGCACTCCAAATACTTGAGAATTAATCATTTGTCCAACCTAAATCTTCTCATCTCCATGCTGAATTTCCTTATGATCTTGAGGCCTTCTGCCTCATCTGGATGCTATTTGGCTTATTCATCTTAAAATGTAATGTCTACAGCTGAGCACATTTCAGGTGTCATCTGATCAGGACTAGACACAACAGCACTATCATCTTTCTGTTTCCAGGGCCTCTCTTTTTTTTTCTAATTTTAGAAAGGTTTTATTTATTTTGAGTTGTACATTTTTTCCCCCAATCTTGCTTCCCTCCCCCCACATAAGGCAATTTGTTAGTCTTTATATCATTCTCATAGTTTATATCATTCCCAAAGTAGACTTTGATCTAAGTTGAATATGATGAGAGAGAAATCATATCCTTTTTTTTCCAAACTCCAGGGCTCTTTATCTGGATACAGATGGTATTCTCCATCACAGACAGCCCAAAATTGTCCCTGGTTGTTGCACTGATGGAATGAGCGAGTCCATCAAGGTTGATCATCACCCCCATGTTGCTGTTAGGGTGTACAGTGTTTTTCTGGTTCTGCTCATCTCACTCAGCACCAGTTCATGCAAATCCCTCCAGGCTTCCCTGAATTCCCATCCTTCCTGGTTTCTAATAGAACAATAGTGTTCCATGACATACATATACCACAATTTGCTAAGCCATTCCCCAACTGAAGGACATTTATTTGATTTCCAATTCTTTGTCACCACAAACAGGGCTGCTATGAATATTTTTTTACAAGTGATGTTTTCACTCTTTTTCATCATCTCTTCAAGGTATAGACCCAGTAGTGGTATTGCTAGATCAAAGGGTATGCACATTTTTGTTGCCCTTTGGGTGTAGTTCCAAATTTTTCTCCAGAAAGGATGGATGAGTTCACAGCTCCCCCAACAGTGTAATAGTGTCCCAGATTTCCCAAAACCCTTCCAACAATGATCATTATCCTTTCTGGTCATATTGGCCGGTCTGAGAGGTGTGAGGTGGTACCTCAGAGAAGCTTTAATTTGCATTTCTCTAATAATTAATAATTTAGAACAATTTTTCATATGGCTATGGATTGCTTTGATCTCATCTGTTTATTGTCTTTGCATATCCTTTGATCATTTGTCAGTTGGGGAATGGCTTTTTAAAAAAAAAATATGACTCAGTTCTCTATATATTTTAGAAATGAGTCCTTTGTCAGAATCATTAGTTGTAAAGATTGTTTCCCAGTTTACTACATTTCTTTTTATCTTGGTTACAGTGGTTCCAAGGCCTCTCTTAATGCAGTTTACCATCACGTTAGTTTTCAAACTAATCACACACTTAATTGACTCCCATAGAACTTGGATTCCAGTAAAATTTCCAGACCTCTTTTCAGTAACTTCATATTGAACCACAGCTATGCCATGTGATATTTGTGAACTTGAAATTTTTTGCCCAAATACAAGACTACAGTTATGCCTTTCAAATGTTATTAGAGTAAGCCTAATCATCCAACTTGTTCAGACCTTTTTAAATTCTTACCCTGCCCTTCATTATTTTAGCTAGTCTATCCAACTTTGTGCCATCTTCAAATTTTATAAGCATGTCATTTTTCTTTATCCAAGTCATTAAATAGAGCAAGGATAAGCACTCTTCACTGGGGTGGAGAAATGGAATCCTCTTTCCAAGTTGATACTGCACTATTAATAATTACCTTTTGGGTGGCCAACCATTTCCAAATCCTATACCATCCAACCCACAACTCTCATTTTTTTTGTCAAAATTGCATTAAAGACTTTGTAAAATACTTTGTTAAATTCTAGGTAACTGTTTACAACAATCCCATAATAAAAATCTAGTGACTATTATAAAAGGAAATGCAACTTTTCTGATATCTCATGTTCTGAACTTGTTGACTGTGAATTATGCTGGCTCTCTGTGGTCACTGCTGTCATTCTAGATGTCAAACCATCTCTTGAATAATACAGGAATCTAAATCAAGCTCACTGTTCTTTAATTTAAGGACTTCTTTTTTTAAAAAAATCAGTACATTTGCCTCCCTCCAATCCTATGGCCTCTCCCCATTCACCATAATAATTCAAAGAAAACTGGCACTACTTGGCAATATCGTTCTTATATAATTCTTTTTCAGATAAAAATTACTTAAAATCATCAAGGACAGCAAGCTACTCTCTAGTCAGTGGTGTCAAACTCAAATAGAAATTATCCCTTAGAAAACCACAAATTAATATTATCTATGCCATATTATATTTTTATTTATTTTATTAAACATTTCCCAATTACATTTTAATCTTGTTTAGGTTACTTACCTCTGCTGTATTGCCAGGCTGCCATTCATAATATAGTCTCACATATAATTTTACTGTTTAGTCTTCATAGTCCTTAAATTTGGGGGCGGCTAGGTGGCGTAGTGAATAAAGCACTGGCCTTGGAGTCAGGAGTACCTGGGTTCAAATCCAGTCTCAGACACTTAATAATTACCTAGCTGTGTGGACTTGGGCAAGCCACTTAACCCCATTTGCCTGCAAAAACCTAAAAAAAAAAACATAGTCCTTAAATTTGAATGACTACTGCATAGCCTTAGGAGTTAGGCTTTTTATAGAATTTGTCTCATCTGCAAGTTAAAATTTGCCAGTGATTTTTATTATATTTTTCTTATGACAAAATACACATAGTAAGGTATTTTTTCTTTAGCTTCCCAGTGTGTTCTAATTGGTGTGCTTGTCAAGGCAATCTGGCTCCTTCAGAAACACTGACAAGGCCTTGCTGCTCTGAAGTTACATGCTGGCTATCTGGAAGTTTGCCCTTTACCAAAAAAAAAAAAAGGTCAAGTTATTTTGTTTCATCATTAGGAAAGAAAAAAAGAATCAATTCTAATGTTATAACATAAGGACCATACCTTTCTGTTATTTATCTTATCAAATAACTGCCCACTTCAGGTTCACATTCTTTAGATCCATGCAAAAGAAAATCAAATGAAATAACTACAGATCTTTTGAGCAGTTCAAAAAGCTTCTTAATCACCTCAGAAAAAAAAAAATTGTCTGATTTCTCTAGTTCTCCCAGGCTGCAGTCAGCCCACTCCTTTTCATTTGCTTATTACCAGAAGCATTACTATTTTTACTATATCATTCACTATTATCTCCTGAAAAAGGATACCAAGTGTTTCAAAGTAAAACATTTTCTAAAAACAAGTACAATTCATAACTACAAATATTTTTATAAAACACAAAATCATTAGTGCACCTTTCTTTATAAGAGTACAGAATTCCTTATAAAATCTTCCTCAGTTAATCACTAGATATTTATTAAATACCAACAATTCAAGCACTATGCTGTACCTTGGAGTTTAAAAAGCAAAAATGAAAAAGACTCCTGCCTTCCGTGAGTTTAAATTCAATCAAAAGGAAACAAATATACATAAATGTAAATTTAAAATATGTGTAATTTTTGTGGGGAGCCACTGCAAATCAGGAATTGTCTCACTTGGGAAGTTGTAATTAAATTGAGCTCTGAAGAAAATTAAGAATTCTAAGAGATAAAGATGAAAAGGAAGAGAGCTCCAGGCATGGGAACAAACTGTGCAAAGGCATGGATGTGGGAGATGGAATGAATGAAGGGAAATTTTGTGTGTATGTGTTTCTGTGTGAGTCTAAGAAGCCTAGAAAGCTGGGCTGAAACTGGATTGTGAAGGGCTTATATTTGATCACAGAGCAAAAGTCCTTATTCTGGGGGTCTGTTTTTCAGTATATCTGATTTCCTTTGTAATTCCATTTATTTTATGCATTTAAAAAAAATTCTCAAAAGGTTCTGTTAGTTTCACCAGACTGTCAAAGAGGTCCATGACAAAAGCAAGATTAAGAATTCCTGTTCCAAAAACAATAGGGAGAAAGCAAAATTTGTTGGAGGGTAACATAGTCATAATATTGCTTATAGAATATCAGTTTAGTAGATATGTTCACTGTGAGTAGGAATACACTTTACAACAAAAGGAGAAACTTGGGACAGTGAGACCAATTAGAAGGCTATTGCAATAGTCCAGGTGAGAGATGATATAGGTCTGAGCTAGGTTAGTGGCCATGAGCAAAGAGAAAAAAGGATAGTTTCAGATGATTTTATAACTTGATTGGTTAAAAATAGGATAAGACGAAGGCTTAGGAAACAGGGTGAGAAGAGATGATGGTGCTCTAAAGAGCAATAGGAGAAGTAGGAAGAAGAACAGACTTATAGAGAAAAGAAAAATGAGTTCTGTTTAGACATGTTGAATCTGACATGCCTTTCCATGTGGGAAGATCTTAATTGGCAGCTAGTGATATGTACTGTGGGGCAAACAAGAGAACAGGATTAGATGTATGGATCTGGGAGTCATTGGCATAGAGATAATCATTGAACTCTCTGGTAGCTAATGAGAACTTAAAGAGGAGAAGTAAAAGAATGGAAATCAGAACAGAGTCTTGATCTACCCCCAAGGTCCTAAATGAGCCTGTGAGTTTTGCTAACCATATCCTGTGGTGTAGTTTTACATTGCTTCAGGGGAAGGGAAGAAACAAGGATGATATGCATGCTCTAGGTATGACTGTGCCCATGATTAGTGGGTCAGACTTGGACAAAAATGATTGAGGAGTGGCAAAAAAAGGTAGGGAATTAAAGATTGGCAGTGTAAAGGCAGGATTTCCCAGAAACTCACTTTCAAAAAACTCTAAAGGCCTTAAAATTATGACTCTAACTAAATTTTGGAGATGTAGAACCCACAGGAAGACCTAGTGAGGCAATTCTCCAGCCCAAGGTAATTTGGAAGACCTTTGGGAACCTCTATGTCACAAGGGTCAGAGGGGGCAGCCACAGAGCCAGGATCACCCTGGAAATGCTCTTCCAGATTGAAGGAAGTGCAGCCCCTCCCTGGGAAATGGAAGCAGGCCCGAGGAGCCACCCACCAGCTGTTACCAGAGTGCTCATTCCAGGGAAGGTAAAGGAGTGGGGGGAGACCATAGAGGTGTCTCCACTATCCCTGGGACAGGACTCTTGTGTTTTGTCTACATTCAGTACCTTGTCGCAGTCTCCCCACCCCCAGCCATAGAACGGGACCCTCATCACAGCTCCAGGGCAGAGGGGAGTGCTTGTGATCATCCACAGACCAGAACACAAACCAGGAGAGCAATCAGAGTCTCTCATAAGACATTGAAGGAACTGAGGTCCTAGTGGGGGTGTCCCAATAATACTCAAAAGCTTGGGGAGCACCTCAAAATTAGGGCACAGACTTGGGAAATGAATAAACGGGGAAAAAAGAACCTGATCATAAATAATTACTTTGGTCCTATGAAGGTTCAAAACACACACTCAGAAGATGACAAAGTCCAAGATCCTGTATTCAAAGCCTCCAAGAAAAATGGGAATTGATCTCAGGCTATGGAAAATGTTGAAAAGTAACTTATTGAGGTAGAGGAAAAATTGGGAAGAGAAATGTGAGCAATGCATGAAAATCATGATAACCAAGGCAGCAGCTTGGTCAAGGAGATACAAAAAATACCAAAGAAAATATGATGTTAAAAACCAGTTTAGGTCAAATGGAAAAAGCAGTACAAAAAGTCAATGAGGAGAATGCCTTAAAAAAGCAGGATTGGCCAGATGAAAAAGAGATACAAAAGCTCTCTAAAGAAAACAGCTCCTCCAAATGTAGGGGGGAACTAAGGGAACCTGACTGTGAGGAATCAAGAAGCAATAAAACAAAACCAAAAGAAGAAAAAAATAGAAGAAAATATGAAATAATGGGAAAAAAACAACTGACCTAGAAAACAGATCCAGGAAAAAACAATTTAAAAATTATTGGACTACCTAAAAGTCATGACTAGTTAAAGAGCCTTGACCTAGTTTTTAAAGAATTTCTACAGGAAAAATAGGAATTGAGGGAATCCATCAATCTTCTCCTGAAAGAGATCCAAAAAAAAATAACTCCCAGGGATATTATAGTCAGATTCCAGGACTCCCAAGTCAAAGAGAAAATATTACAAGCAGTCAGAACTAAATAATTCAAATATCATGGACCTACAGTCAGGATTACACAGGACTAAGCAGCAATCATATTAAGGGCTTGTAGGGCTTGGAATATGATATTCTGGAAGGCAAAAGAGCTTAGATTACCACCAAAAATCAACTACCCAACAAAATTGAACATCCTCTCCCAGGGGAAAAGATGTACATTCAATGAAATAAGGAACTTTAAAATTTTCCTATTGAAACGATCAGAACTGAACAGAAATTTTGATCTCCAAGTACAAAACACAGGTGAAGCATAGAGAGGGTAGAAGGAAAAGGCAAATTATGAGGGATTTAATGATGTTATGAAATGCTTGTATTCCTGCATGAAAAGATGATACTGAAAACTCATATGAACTGTCTCAATAAGCAGTTAAAAGGAGCATATTTAGACAAGATATAAGAGAGAGCTGAATATGAAGGTGTGATATAAAGATGGAGTTAATGGATGAAAAAAAGGAATGTATGGGAGAAAGGGAAAGAGGAGAGGTAGATTGGGCTAAGGTATTTCATGTAAAAGAATCAAGAAAAAGCTTTTGCAACAGAGTGGAAGAGGGGAGGGTAAGGGGGAATGAGTGAGCCTTCATTCTCAACAGAGATGGTTCATGGAGGAAATAACATACACACTTAATAGGGTATAGAAATCTATCTTACCCTAGATGAAAAAGCAGAGGAAGGGGATATAGAGAGGGGCGGGGAGGTATAGATGATAGAGGAGAGAGAAGATCATGGGAGAGGGTAGTCAGATACAATATAATTTTTTTTGGTTTTTGCAAGGCAGTGGAGTTGGGTGGCCTGCCTGCGTCCATGCAGCTGGGTTATTGTTGGGGGTCTGGGACAGGACTTGGGCTTGGGTCCTCCTGGCCCCAGGGCCAGTGCTCTGTCCTCTGTGCCACTTGGCCTCCCCAAAACACATTTTTAAAGAGGGAAAATGTGAAAGGAGAGAGAGAATAGAAAAAATGGAAGTAGAGAGGAATGGATAGTGGGAAATACAATTAGCAATAGCAATTGTGTGAAAAAATATGGAAGAGGGGTGGCTAGGTGGCGTAGTGAATAAAGCACCAGCCTTGAAGTCAGGAGTACCTGGGGTCAAATCTGGTCTCAGACACTTAATAATTACCTAGCTGTGTGGCCTTGGGAAAGCCACTTAACCCCATTTGCCTTGCAAAAAGAAAAGAAAAGAAAAAATATGGAAGCAACTACTCTGATGGACTTATGGTAAAGAATACAATCCATCCCAGAGGCAAAGGTGATAGAATCCAAACACAAATTGAAGTATATTTTTTCTTTTTCTCTCTTTATTTTTCATGATGTTTTTCTATTTTTGTGGGAGAAGAGGGGATTATGTTTACTCTTATAAGACTATTTAGTAATGTGTAAATAAAAAATAAATTTTAAAAAACATAGAGAATCAAGAGAGAATATTGTCACAGAAAGAGATATTATCACAGAAACAGAAAGAAGGGAGCATTTAATCATCATTGTCAATGGCTGCAGAAAAATCAAGAAGTACTCAATGTGAAAAAAATTCAGGAATAAAGAGGGAGAGGTAAGGGAGAGAGCAGTTCAATAAATTTCAGAGAAGCCAAACAAAAATAATATCATCAGAGCATATTATAGACCACCTGAACAGGAAAAAAAAAGTTGATAACTTTGGGGAATAGGTCACAGGCTTAACAGGGATAAAGAAATGAGATTATCCATTCAGACATCTTATCCAAACAATATATCAGCCATTTATTAAGCAGCTTCTTTGTGTAAAACATTGTGCTGGGCATTAGGATTATAAAGACAAAATGAAAATGATTTTGGAGGGTTCTCTCTTTACCAAAAGAGCTAATAAGGGAGCTAATAAATTATTGTTTTGTCTAAATGATCTTTTCTTCAAAAGATGAAAGAACTAATAAGGAAATTCCTATTTTGTATCTAGTTCCTAATAAGGAGGAACTGGTTCCTAGGCTGGAAATGATCAAAACCTGGAGAAGAAATCATTGTCTTAAAATGTGTGATCTAGGAAAAATAACCCAAAATTGTCTTGGTATATATACTTTAGATTTTGAGAAAGCAGATTTGGGAGAAGGGAGTCTTAACATTTTAATGTTTTCTCATATATTTATATAGATACATATGAATGATATATGATATCTATCTAAATATTCATTCTGCCCCTATAGTCTCCCATTTCTGTAGCTGAAGCAGGAGAAAGAAAAGGGGTAGAACATGTTTCATCATCAGTCCTCTTGAATCAAAATTATTTCTTTGATCTGAATTATGATATATTCTAGTTTTGTTATCTATTGTTTGATACTTATATGAATTCATATAAGTATTCCTGTTTCACTGAATTCTTTATCAATAATTTCGTATTTCATTAACATACCAATTTCTTCAGCCATTTCTAACTAATTGGCACTCATTTTGTTTTCTGTTTTAGTATTTTGTTGCCATAAAAATTGCTGCTATAAATACTTTAGTATACGCAGTATTTTACCATCTTTATTTATCTTTCTTGGGACATATGCCCTATGGTGGCATATCTGAGTCAAAAGGTAAGAACATGTTTCAGGAGATTCAGAAAACGTAGATAGGGAGACTCATGAACTAAAATTCTGCTTAAGATGTCAACTTAAGAGGGATGGAAATTTCTCAAATATGAAATTTTGAAGAAACAAAGGAGCTCATTCTAGTGAGGTACAATAGTGAAATTGTATAAAGAGACTAATGAGGATACACAGGGAACTCACCAATTAGATATTTAAAGATGTAGAAAAGATGGAAGCAAGAACAAATAATTGAAGATAAATACAAAAGCATACCATTTTTCTTTAAGAATAAGGTCATGGGGGGTGGCGACTAGGTGGCATAGTGGATCAAGCACCGGCCTTGGAGTCAGGAGTACCTGGGTTCAAATCCGGTCTCAGACACTTAATAATTACCTAGCTGTGTGGCCTTGGGCAAGCCACTTAACCCCATTTGCCTTGTAAAAATCTAAAGAAAAAAAAAACAAGAATAAGGTCATGAGTTAGCCAGGGTTCAGTGAACATGTGGGTGTGGAAAGTGGATGGGTGGGGCAGAATTTAGTCCTGGCCATCACCACTGCCCAACATCCAGAGATCTGTACCCCTCCTGAAGATGAACCTCACGCCTGAATGAGAGTTTAAAGACCCAGAAGTATACAAAATATGCTTTATATTTCCAAATGGAGACAAATATAAGGATGACTGTACAAGAATATCTCCTGGAGTCTTTGAGAGAAATGGAGCAGGAGTCCATACCACCCCCAACAGAATAACCTATATAAGGGCCTGGAAAGATGACAAAATGAATGGAATTGGAAGACTTGAACATTTTTCTTTTTCTTATTTTTTCTTTTTTTTTTTAGTTTTGGCAAGGCAATGGGGTTAAGTGGTTTGCCCAAGGCCACACAACTAGGTAAATTATTAAATATCTGAGGCCAGAGTTGAACTCAGAATTGAACTCAGATACTTCTGACTCCAGGGCCAATGCTCTATTTACTGCGCCACCTAGCCACCCCACTTGAACATTTTTCAAAAGCAGTATATTGGGGACAGAGCCAAGATGGCTAAAAGAGAGGATCCTCTCTTAGGCGTTCTCTCATAAAACTTATAAACTAAGGACTCTAACTAAATTTTTGAGAGACAAGAACCCACAGAGGGACCCAGTGAAGCAGTTCTCCTACTCAAGGTAACCTGGAAAAGAGCAGAAAGGCTTTGCTCCCCGGGGTTGGAGGGGCAGCCCACCAGAGGGAAAGAACTTCAGCCTCCTGGAGGCAGCCCCAGGGCACAGCACCAGGGGAGTTTCCTGATCTACACCCTGGGGAGCACCGGGCACAACTTGGGGGAATGGGGAACCTCTGCCAGAGTGAGCATGTGAAGCCCAGCCCTCAGGGCACACAGTGAGCAGCCAGATCCAGGAACAGGAAGCAGAAGCCAGTAAGCAGGAGCCCGTAGGGCATGAGCACACTGAGCCTAGGGAGGGAGTGGAGAGAGACTGCCAAGCTCTGTCCTCTGTCCCTGGAACAGGACGCTGGGGTTCTGACCACATTCAGATCCTGATCACAGTCTAGGCCCCCCATAAAGCAGCAGGGTCCCCCCCACCTCAGCCCCGTGGAAGAGGGGGGCACTTATGGTCATTCACAGACCAGGAGGACAGAGCCTCACACACTGAGATCCTTGTGGGGGTGTCCCAAAATCTCAGGAAGCACCCCCAAAACCAGGCTCAGGCTGGGAAAATGAGTAAGGAGAGTAAAAAATGAAACACCATTAAGAAATACTTTGTGAGCCCAAGAAGGATCAAAACACTCAATCTGAAGATGGAGAAGTACAAGCTCCTGCAACTAAAGACTACAAGAACAGAAATTGGGCTCAGGCTATGACAGAGCTCAAAAAAGACTTTGAAAATCAAATGAGGGAGATAGAAGAAAAACTGGGAAAAGAAAGGAGAGAGATGCAGGAAAAACATGAAAATGAAGTCAGCAGCTTAGTCAAGGAAATCCAAAAAAATGCTGAAGAAAATAGCATGCATGGGGGGCAGCTAGGTGGAGTAGTGGATAAAGCACCGGCCCTGGAGTCAGGAGTACCTGGGTTCAAATCCAGTCTCAGACACTTAATAATTACCTAGTCGTGTGGCCTTGGGCAAGCCACTTAACCCTGTTTGCCTTGCAAAACCCTACAAAAAGAAAAAAAGAAAAAGAAAATAGCATGCTAAAAACCAACTTAGGTCAAATGGATAAAAGGGTTCAAAAATCTATTGAGGAGAAGAATGCTTTAAAAAGCAGAATTGGCCAGATGGAAAAAGAAATAAGAGAGCTCTCTGAGGAAAACAAATCCTTCAGACAAAGAATAGAACTCACAGAGATTGCTGAATTTATGAGAAATCAGGACTCAATACTTCAAAACCAAAAGAATGAAAAATTAGAAGAAAATGTGAAACATCTCATTGAAAAAAACAACTGATATGGAAAGCAGATTTAGGAAAGATAATTTAAAAATTATTAGAATACCTGAAAGTCATGATCAGGAAAAGAGCCTTGACATCATTTTCAAAGAATTACTACAGGAAAATTGCCCTGATATCCTAGAAGCAGAGGGCAAAATAAAAATGGAGAGAATCCACCAATCTCTCCAAGAAAGAGACCCAACCCCCCCCCCCCCCCCGGAATACTATAGCCAAGTTCCAGAACTCCCAAGTCAAAGAGAAAATATTACAAGCAGCCAGAAGGACACAATTCAAATACTGTGGAGCTGCAATCAGGATCTCACAGGACTTAGCAGCAACTACATTGGAAGCTCGTAGGACTTGGAAAATAATATACTGGAAGGCAAAAGAGCTTAGAATGCAGCCAAGAATGAACTACCCAGCAAGGCTGAATGTCCTCTTCCAGGGAAAAAGATGGACTTTCAGTGAACCAGGGGAATTTCAGATGTTCCAGTTAGAATGGCCAGAGCTGAACAGAAGGTTTGATCTTCAGATACAGGACTCAAGTGAAGCATAGAGAGTGGAGGAGAAGGGGAAAATATGAGGGACTTAATGATGATGATGAACTGCATATATTCCTGTATAGAAAAATGACACTGATAATACTCATATGAACCTTCTCAATTAACAGAGCAGGTAGAAGGAGCTTTTATAGATGAAGCACAGGAAAAAGCTGAATTTGAAGATAAAATATGGTATAAAAATGGAGTCAATAGATAAAAGGGAAATGTAATGGGAGAAAGAAAAAGGAGAGGGGGAATAGGCCAAGATATTTCATATAATAAGATTTTTCTTTATTACAATGAGCTATTGCAATGATATGGAAGAGGGGAAGGCAAGGGTGAATGAGGGAATCTTCACTCTCATAAGAGGTGGCTAGGAGAGGAAACAGCATATATACTCAATGGGGTATAAACATCTGGAGTAAGAAAGGTGGGGACAGGGGGAGGGGGGATGTGAATGAAGGAGGAGAGGATGGACCATGGAGGGAGAGTGGTCAGATATAACACATTTTCTTTTTTACTTCTTGCAAGGGCCTGGGATTGGATGGCCTGTCTGGGACCACAGGGCCAGGTGGATGCTGGGCCTAAGGGGTGGTATGGGGGCTCGGGGCCTCTTGGCCTCAAAGCTGGGGATCTGTCTGCTGGGCCACTCAGCAACCCTACAGCAGAGTCAGAGTGAAAGGAGAGAGAAAATATAGTACATGGTAGTGGAGAAATACAAAAGGAGGGAGTTGCGATCAGCGATGACAACGTTGGAAAAATATGGAAGTAACTTTTGCCATGGACTTATCATAAAGAATGTGATCCACCCACGACAGTTGGTGGTGTTGGAACAAAGACTGAAGCACATTTATTATTGTTGTTGTTGTTGTTATTATTATTATTATTATTGTTGTTGTTGTTGTTGTTATTATTATTATTTGGGGGGTGCAGGGCAAATGGGGCTGGGTGGCCTGCCTGGGGCTACATAGCAGGGTGATCCTTGGGTGTCTGAGGCCGGATTTGGACCCGGGTGCTCCTGGCTCAAGGGCCAATGCTCTGTCTGCCACCCAGCCGCCCCTACTATTATTACTCTTTTATTTTATTTTGGGTCTTTTTTTTTTCTTTTTTTGTGGGGGGGTGGGGATTTGCAGGGCAGTAGGGCTGGGGTGGCTTGTATGTCACACAGCTGGGTGATTGTTGGGTGTATGGGGCCAGATTTGGGCTTGGGTGCTCCTGACTCCAGGGCTGGTGCACCATCCACCGGGCCATACCTACAATTACTGCTATTATTTTTTTAATTTTAATTTTAATTTTTTTCTCTCCCCCCTCCCCTTTACTTTATCGCTCAAACGAGTCTTGTTTAAGAGTAAACAAAATATTTTATTAACATATAAAAATTATTTGTACAAAAATGAGAATAAATAAATATTAAATTTTTTTAAAAGCAGTATATGAAGGAGAGTTCAAGTATAATAGGCACATATACATTCCCAAATGGAGAAAATACACTGGAAATTCCATAGAAAACAGGGTGGAATGGAAGGGAGAATATACTGACATTCCTGGATTGGAATGAACTGGTACCTTTCATCACACAGCTGCACCGGGGCTGAAACTGAACCTATAGATGTAGAAAGTCTCTAAACTGAAGTAATAATGTTCAAGTGAATGTTAATCATAATCATAAGCAATTATGGCCAAGTATTTCAATTAAAAGTTTCATACACTACTTACTTTACTGTGAGTTGTCCAATAAAATCATCCATCTGGTTTAAAAAAAAGAATAAGGTCATGGGGGGCAGGTAGGTGGTATAGTGGTTAAAGCACAGGCCCTGGAGTCAGGAGGACCTTAGTTCAAATCCAGCCTCAGTCACTTAATAATTGCCTGTGTGACCTTGGACAAGTCACTCTTAACTCCACTGCCCTAAATAAATACAATTTAAAAAAAAAAGAATAAGGTCATGACACTAATGCACAATACCCTATATATAGTGGAGTTGTGAACTGATCCAACCATTCTGGAGAACAATTTGTGCATACTCTTTAATCCAGCAATGTCACTGCTATAACTGTATCCCAAAGAGATCATTAAAAAGAGGAGGGGGGACTCACTTGTACAAAATTATTTATACTAGCTCTTTGTGAGGGTAAAGAATTGGAAATTGATGGGATGCCCATCAATTGGGGATTTGTGGGATATGAATATAATGGAATACTATTGTTCTTACAAAAATAAATATTGAAAACCATCTCTTCCTGTAATTAGAAAAATAAAATCCTATAATAAACCAAAAAAATAAGGTTATAAATGATGAAGTTCAAAGTGACAAGCAAACTATGGATATCAAAATGAGTTTGTTAGGTTCTTTGAGAATTTGGAAGGTTGGGAAATGGAATAAAGGCAGCGATTATATTCAACCCTTTTTTAATACTATGTTTTCTTCCTTAAAGAATGAACTTTAGATTGGAAGATTCTGAATAAAACATGCTAATACTTGATAACCAAAATTTTAAAAAAATGTAGTACTTAGTATGAATTCTTCTACCAGGTCCAGATGAATTACTTTCTTAGATATTAAACAAACTGCCCAAATGTCATTAGTAAGCCACTGTCATTGATCTTGGGAAGGGTTATGGAGGCTAGAAGTACCACAGATTTTTCAGATGAGCAAATTTTGTCCCAGTTTTCAAAAAAAAGGGGGGGAAGATAATTGAGTATATAACCCAAAGTCACTGACTTAGCATCCTGGAAAAATTGTTAAATATAGTATTAAAGAATTAATTTACTTGGATAATTGACATATATAAATGTGTATACAAGTGTGTACATATATAAATACATATGTATATGGTTTAACTAGATTTTAGTGAAACATTTGACAAAATTTGTCAATCTATTCTTATCGACAAACTTGAGAAATATGGATCAAGTGATAGTTCAGTTGGGTGGATTTGGAACTCATTAAATGATCAAACTAAGAGAAGTTATTAATGTGGTCAAAGGGTTATTATGAAAAATCTCCAATAAAATGCTCAGTAATCTGGGCTTGATCAGTGCTTTTTGTGTTTTTATCGATGATTTAGGCAAAGGTATGGATGGTATAGAAGTTGCAAAAAGCTAGGTGGAAAAGCTAAAAGGCAGCACAATAAATGTAGAATACAAAAAGACCTGTAGGCCAAAATACCTAACCAAACTAATCTAAAATTACACTTAATAGAGAAAAGAATAAGGTCTTTTATTTGGACTACAAAAATCAACTTCAGAAGGACGAGACAGGGAGAAGGTGTTTTTAGAGGATATTTTATTTTAAAAGATGACATTTTCACCCTCTGAAGCTACTTTCCATTATTCTGTTTATCTGGTTTGTACAATTAATATATTCTTGGTCTCTCCATTAGAATGGGAGCTTTTTGAAGGTAGGGTCTGATTTGGAGTTTGTTTTTTCTTAATCCCCAGCATTTAGCACAAGATTGGTAAAAATATTATTTGGTAAATGCTTCTTAATCTATTTTAGTAAACAGAATATGAGTGAACCTGATGATGTGGTAGCTAACCCTCACCTTGTTGTGGAAAGGCTTGCCATTGTCAAATTCCAAGCTCCCACAGAACAGATGACAAGAACTTTGGAAGCACTTTCCAAAATGACCTTGCTATGAATTTTAATTCAGCCAAAGTTACACCATTTGCATTTGGAACAAACTATAATAAAAGCTTTGTTATCTCACCCTTTGGGAAGCTAAGATTACAGATTGGCCAAATTTAGTTAATTAAAAGTCAATTCATGTTACCCCAGGGAGTAGCCCAGTTCTCTTTACTTTTTTGAAACTTCTGTGAAAAAAGACATAGTTCTGTGTTTCAAAAATTTTTTTTAAATCCATCCCTTAAAAAATAGAAACCTTAAATAGCTAATCTTAACAGCTAAACCCCAAATGATCACTCCTAGATTCAGCTGCTCTTTTTCCAATATCCTCTTAGAGATATGCTAGTTGCTAGATTAAATATTTGTAGCAAGGTATTTCAGAGTGCCAGTTTCTAAAATTTCTGATTAGGGAAAAAGCCAAAGAGCACAGTTTTTCCTATATCATAATTATCATGAGAGGGCAGTTATATTACTATGCATAAATGAAGTAACAATAAAATTTGAATAAACTGCTAGTAGAACTTTATATACCATTTTATTATGTTTGCTTGAAGGATATAGGTAGAACTTAATTTAATTGGGATATATATATATTTGTAGTCTCCTAAACCATAAGTTTCATCCATTTTGAAACCATGCCTTCTGGTTTTCCACCTTATTCTTATTGCAGAACCAGAAGTCTTTTTTTTTAATTTATTTAAGGCAATGGGGTTAAGTGACTTGCCCAAGGCCACACAGCTAAGTAATTACTATATTTCTGAGATCTGATTTGAACTCAGATCCTCCTAACTCCAGGGTCAGTGCTCTATCCACTGCACCAATTAGCTGCCCCCTGAACTCTGTCTTGACATAGAACTTTCACTTCCTCCTTCCTGAAACCAGACCTCCACATCACACCTCAGTCATTTCCAGATCATGCCACTACATGTGTGCTCCTTCCCTTCAAGCTCCTCTTTATAATGGATAACATGTCATGCCTAGACATATTCATGAGTTCAACTTAAGCCTCAGAAGTTTACTACCTTGGGCAAACCACTTCACCCTGTTTGCCTCAGTTTCTTCATCTGTAAAATAACTTAGAGAAGAAAATGGGAAACTACTCCAGGATCCTTTCAAGAAAACCCCACAATTGGGTCACAGAGTGGAACTGACTACAATCCCCTATTCGAATAGAAACTACTGGAGAGTAAAATGATCTGTCTTGCTTGTATTTGTATCCCTGGCCCTTATAGCAACAGCAGCTGACATGTTGTTGTCCTTCAGTCTTGACCAACCCTATGTGACCATAGTCAGACTTCTGACTATAGAGTTTTCTTGGAAAAGACACTGGAGTGGTTTGTCTTTCTCCAGGTGTTCCCATTTTACAGGTGAGGAACTGAGACACATAAAGATTAAGTAACTTGTCCAGGGTCTGACTTCAGGCCTGGTGCTCTCTGCCCCACCTGACTTGTAGTGAGATTTTAATAAATGCTTATCATTCATTCACTCAAGGTATACTGCTTTAATTTGGTAGAGAGTATTTTCCTGTGTCATTGAAATCAGATCCAGGTCTTGTTTCCCCAACCCTCCACATTGTAGAATAAAAAATAGAAATATTAGCCTGGACTTTCAATTATAACTGTAATTTCTGAGGTCTAGTCATATCTCCATAAATCTATATACATAGATATAGATATAGATGACATATATATATATACATATACATCATGAGTTTCCTATGGATTGCTAATATATGTCACTGGTTTTCTAAAATTTTTGACAACTGAAGCAATAATCTTGTATTAATGTTCAAGAAAAGTAGATTGATTTTTATAATCCTTTTAATCAGGCATATGCTAATTTAAGTGGTTTTCTTCTTCCTACATAAGAATAGTCCTTTTAAAAATATTTTATATTATTTATTTAATTAATGTTCTTTCCAAATCATCTCCTGGAGTCTTAGAATCTTCAAAATCATTTAGTCCTGGTCTCTCATTTTTTTTAAATATAAAAATTGAAGCACAGAGGAATTCAGTGATTTGCTAGAAAGATTTTGCTAAGTGACAGAGTTAGGACCATAGTTCTCTTGAAATTTATTAATTACACCTAGTCCTTTATTACTGTGAAAAGACTTTGTAAATCTTAAGGTGATAGGTAAATTCTAGTTATTATTATTTCATTTATTTCATATATCATCATTATTTCATCCCTGGTACACAGAACAACCAGTTGAAGCTTGTGAAATTATTACAAATGCCTCTTTGAAAATCCTCCACAGATGATCTATCCCAAATCTTGGAGACCTTCCTCTGAGTCCTTTAATATCTTGTGCATTCCAATGCATCATACAGTATTCGTCAGTCTTATTTCATGCCTGATTCACTTTGTTTTCTGGTTACATACCCTTGATGATCACTTTTATCCAGTATCTTTCACCGAAGTTTTTAGTCAGGCATTTCGTCTGCTTACAGTTACTTTGATCTTCTCATTGCCCTTTGGACTATCTACTAGTTTGATTCTTCTGAGACAGTGTTTGATAATTAACAGCTATAACTTCACTAGGAAAGAAATTGCTATTTAAAAATTTGTTTTGTGGTTGGGAACACCTTTGGATCATTAAAGTATGGCAAAATTTTCCCAATGTAATCCAGCTCAATCTTCTTATCTTTTTTAATCCAGTACCCAGCTCAGTGACATTCTGTCCCTTACTACTATTATGAAAAGTATAATTTTTCATTTTATCCTTTCTTTACCCTGACTCTTCACCACTATCTTTGAAAAATGTTCTGATTTCCGAAGTTTTTAGTGTTAAATAAGGTACTGTTATATCTATCTATCTAGCTAGGCTCTTTCTTGAATATCACCCTAAGAGGTGTTATTATTTTGGCAAAACATCAGATTCTCTAATAATAAATGATAAAGAGAAGAAGTAAGTTGTCAGTCTTAGTCAACATATTGCTATAATTGAAACAGAAAAGGGGAATTTCTGACTATGAAGCAAAAAGATTTTTTTCATTCTAAATTGCTGCTTGGATTTTTCTCACAATTCTCTCCATGAGATTCAAATTCTAGTTATCCTATTTAATTACATCTTTTCTAATTAGTAGAAGAAATTTTGTCATCTAATTCATCATTTCAGTAGTGTTTCAGGAATGGGAAGTGATGCATTATTTGGAAACTCATCTCACTGCTTTTCCATATCCCTTCTGGCTTTATCAGATCTGCCTAACCTGCAAAATACTAATTAATACCTCTTAATAAAGTCCAGGATTTCAAGTGTGCTAGAACTAACAGCAAACCTTTTCCTTTTCTATTTAGCATGAATGGATTTTGTTTATTTTAATACTGTAATGGGAAGAAAGTCATCTCTGCTGAAATAGTTCATGTAACTCCACAAAAATAGAATAAATGCTACATTTACATTAATTAAATGTTATTAATTCCACTGTGGTGGGTTTTATTCTATGTTGGACCAACTATGTGATAGCAAATTTATCTTGAAATATGTGTGTGTGTGTTTATACACACACACATATCCATTTTTTTCAGTATGAACTGTAGAGTTATTTCAACCAGTAGTACAATTAGCTTTTATTAGTGACTAGCTTAATTATGATTATTAAGTTTAAGAAAGTTCCTATATTTCCTTACTTTCTGAAACTTAGGATATTCCTTTTTTTTTAACAGCCCTTTGGAGTGAATCAGCCTGGACCTTATATCATGTACACAACTGTAGATGCAAATGGCTATCTGAAAAATGGTTCAGGTAAGGCCAGACAAAAGTAAATAACTTTTAATAATTCTTCTTTATTACTATCCACTTAGTTTTTCAGAAAGCCTCAATCATAGTCTTTTCTTCCTCTGTAATAGGATAGCTTGTAACCATCCTTGAGTGTAACTATTCCTATTATGTTATTTTTCCATGGTGTGGTGACTGACATAAAGTTGAAATCATTTAATAGTTGAAATTGAGAACTTTTAGTTCAAAACTGGCAATAAGTAATAGAAATAGCTCTAAACTATTAATACACTACTTGGAGTGTTCCAAAGGCCAAATAATGTTAGATAGAATGGCTCATAAATGAAAATTCTGACAGTATACTGTTCCCCCTTTCTAACACTTTTTCAAATATACATGTGTCCTCCTGGAGATCTAAAAGGACTTTTCCTCTTATTAATTCCATACCCAACTAATAATAGAACAGCTGTGGGGTGACATTGTCATTTCATCCAAAAATCAGAGAAGCTGAGGGACTTGCAGTTTACCTGACTTGTCTAGGGTCAGAAATGGAGTTAGTATAAGACCCTTAAACCAAATCAAGTGTAACTTTTATGGCATTCTTATTAAGGGAAACAGATTCATTCAAAATCACCTTAAGAGGAAAGTAATAAGTACTACCAAGAATTGAATCTATTACCTCTTTCTAATCTCCCAAAACTGAAATTGAAACAGTTTATATTATTTAGAAATGTCAATTAGATCTATTCATTTTTTTATCAAAACAATCCTCATTATAAATTCCAAAATGGGAGGAGCCATTATGAAGAATAACCAAGACTATCCATAGTAGGCCTGATATAAGAATGACTATATTTAATAAAAAGTCAGAATTTATTGAGAGCCTGGGCATAGTAGATGTTATAATGATTATTTCAATTAAATAAGAAATAGAAATAACTCTAAACTATTAATACACTACTTCCAAAGGCCAAATAATATGGAAGTATAGATAGGTATAGTCCTGTCTTCAAAGAACTGGAATTGTAAATTATCTTTCTTCAACAACTTAATTTTTTTTCCTAGTGAGCAGGAAAAATAAATTAGAAAAAAAATTACCTGTCAGGTCATCATTATTTTTGTCTTAGGGTCTGATATAAATCAAATATGCTGTAACATCACCATTCTCTGGATTTAATTGCTCTCATTTGGGACAGTCACTTTAGCCAGCATAGCTCTTGCTCACACAACTACTACTGAATAATAATAATACAGTCAGCACAAACTTAAAATAATAGATCAAGTATTTCAAGCAAACTCATGTTATCTTTCACGAATAGTCAAGCTAGCTATATTTATTCAATTGAACACAACCATAATAACCCACCTAAAATTTGGAGCTATGATACTTGATCATTATAATTTTAAAATATGGAAATTCAAAAAAGGACAAAAAATATCTCTAAGCAGGGTTCCCAAGAATAGGTGAATCAGAAATTACTACACTAATTAATAGCTAACTATGTTTGGCTCTGTCTTGAATATGACATGTCAGTGCCAGTGTAAATCTGAAGAGGCAACAGCAATACTCAGTGGTCATTGGGTTCTGGTGATTTAAATTTAAGGAAAACATTAGAATAAGATAGTTTTAGCAAGAAGTTTAGAAAACCATCTTGATTCATCAAATTTCAACTCTTTGTAAGTACCTGAGAAGACAAAATTGTTCAAGATACAGAACATGTTCTTAGAGAATTTACAGTTTAGTAAAAGGAAGAAGACACATTCACTGTAGCTGTAATACAAGACATATACTAATTTCTGTAAGAAAGCAAAAGAAGAAGAGCTGTCTCCCTTCTGGACTGGTTAGGGAAAACATCATGAGGATTAAGAGATTTCTGACCTTGACTTTTAAAGAAAGGGTAGAATTTTTCAGTAAGGAAAGGAGGACATTCCAGGCAGAAGAAATAGTATTCCTGCCTTTGGGCCTTAGTTTATACTAAGTGCATATCTGAATAATATCAATTTAAATGATAAGGGGATCTTGAGAAGTAAGGCTGGAAAAATATATTGAGTTCACAAGGAGGCTGAATTTAGAGTTCTGTTAGCAATGAGGAGCAAGTGAAATAAATTTTTGTTTGTTTTCTGAAGGGAAATGATAAAATCATAAACAATCCTGGTAGTTCTTTGTAAGGTGAATAGGAAGAAGCAAAGTTTAGATTCCAAAAGACAAAGTCCTAATTTATTAAAATTAATCTATAGATGAATTGGAAAGGGCCTCAACTAAAGTGGTGGTAATGGGTGGGAAAACAAAAGGAAGAAACAATGCAAAGCTTAAAGTGATAGGATTTGAAATGAAATGATCTACCCTGACACAGACAAGATTGTCAAATCAGTAGATCACTGTTGTCTTCCAGTTGTTTCTGACTCTCCATGTCCCTGTTTGGGTTTTTCTTGGCAAAGATACTGGAGTGGTTTGCCATTTTCTTTTCTAATTCATTGTACAGATAAGGAACTTAGGTAAACAAGGTTATGTGCTTTATTCACCGTCCCACAATAATAAGTATCTGAAGCCAGATTTGAATTTAGGTCTTCCTGACTTTAGGACCACCACCACCACTCTATCCACTGCAACACTTTACTGCCCAATAGAACCCTAGAGATAATCTAATTCAAATTTCATCTGACAGTGACTCTGAGTCCCAGTGAAGTGCTCTTCAAAAACCTCATGCAATTAGTTAGTCTGATAATACATCATGGGCTTCCAGATTTCTAATCCAATGTTTTCTCGACAATAATCACTCAGAAATTTATACAGTTTCATACAGTTTCAGCATTTGAGGGGATAAAAATAAGAGTGAGTAGAGTTTTTATCCCTGAAAGACAATGAGAAAGAAATTTTCATCAGTCTAAAAGGAGTAGAGCTTCTAATGAATCTCCATAGCTACATATCTTTGCAACACTGAAGGCAGAATGATGCTCTTTCTCCAATATTAGTGATGACTAAAAAAATCTATAAGTACCCCCATTACTGTAGTTGCACTTAAAATCATTTGTTTAATATTAGTTTTTATCATGTACAGAATAAAAAAAAACAAAAAAATGTATTACCACAGAGGAAGAGCTTCCATAACTCTATTGAACTCTGTAACTCCATAACACTGTAAAGAAATCTCCTAGATGCCCAGTTATTATATATATATATATATATATATATATATATATATGTATGTATGTATATGTATATGTATATATATACATATAATCACAAGGTCATATTTTTCCTCACCAGAAGCATTGAGATTAAGCAAGAATTATTACTAAACATCCTTCCCTGACTAAACATGACAGAGAAATAGTGGTTGAAGTCGTGAACTTGGGAGACAGTCCTGAGTGGAAGCTTGTCTCTGATCCATGCTACCCATATGACTCTGGACAAGCCACTTACCTTCTCAGAGCATCCAGTGACTCTCTTAGGATTATAAATTACCCAGAAAATGCTGGCCTGCATTGATAAAGAGAATTTCCATACCAGTGAAATCAGTTTCATTGGAAAAAATCCAAACAAACAAACAAACCCTGAGGATAGTCTATTAGTAAACTATAGTTCTGACATGACAAAAATATTAGTACAATGCTAAAGAATTTCTAAATCTACCTAAACCATATTAGAAAGGGCAGAAATGCAAATACAGATTTCTGAACCTGCTGCCAGATTTTTCCTTGAAGAGACAACCGAAGTGGTCCAACCTAATTATCCTTTGCTTGTAGATGGATCTTCTCATTCTTACCAAATTCCCTATGGTTTCACTCCATTTCCCAGCAAATACTAGTCAAATGTTATTAGGAAAGTTTATATTACTGAAACTTCATTACTTTTCCAAATGGGCAGTAGTACCCTATGAAGTTTCATAAAAAAAATAAAATGAAACTATTTTTGTCATAGGAGCCTCAGGGCTATAGGTTTTAGATGCAATATTTTGTTTACTCCTCTTGCAAAATGGCCAGTAATCAGTAATGGGGTGCCAAGCTCCCTATAAATTAATATGTAAACCTGCTAAACTAAAATAGTATATTTAGGAGTATGAGAAGACTTTTGTGACCTATTGAATGGTTGATCACTGACTAATAGTGACCATATTGGACTAAGCTTTGTTTGTAGATCACTGAAATTATTTATTTAGTTCTATTGTAGAGGAATGGAAGTCACTCATTTTAAGTCCTCTAGTTATTTGTTAACATTTCTGAGAAAAAATCCAAGTAACTGTCAACCTCTGTCACCTTTCAGATATTTTGAAAACTTATTAAATAATCACATGACTCAAAACATGAGCTGTAAAATGCATGGCAGATTGAAAGCACAGCATGTTGAAAGGCATCAATAAGAATATAATAAAATTCATAGTGACTGCAGATTTTACTCTACTGGGTCTGAAAGAAGGGATGTATCTCAAGCACACATGCAAAATTTTTCCAAATTTAGTAGTAATCATTCAAATTCTACCTTACAGATCAATATTTCACACCACTAACTCTAGGTTTGGTAAACATTTTTGGTTTTTTATGCTTCTCTCTCATGCATATTTTCCACAGTCGCTGTGTTTCTCTGAAATTAAGTCATCTTTCAGTTGCCCACGTAAAGAATCATTCCAAATATAAGGATTTCAATTATTTCAAATAGCAAAACTCTCTTCTATTCACTGTTTCCATTTATGTTCACTATGGCTTCTTTTGAAGTTTTCCAGCTCTTGGACAGCCATTTGTAGACCTGTTGAATGTGTTCAGATTATCTTCAGCAAATTTTAAATCCTAGGTTGCCTTCTTTCTGTTATTTCTCACACTCCAATGTTTCACCCTTTTCTCTTTGGTCAATGGGCAAGTGCCCAATTAAGAGCCAGGCTCTATGGAAACCTCAGAGGACACAAATACAAAGAGTGAAACTAGTTCTGTTCTCAAGGACCTTGCATTCTATCATGGAAGATAATATGTATATACAGAAATGTATACATTTATATATTCTTAAGATACAATTTGATATTAGCCTAAATAAATAATCATGTAATTATGTATTACAAAGATGAACAGAAGAAATTTTCAGATTGTCTGCTATTTCAGATCATCTCTGCTACTACTTTTTTGAAATAGAATGGATCATGACCACAAAAATGTTTTGGTAGCATATTTTCACTTACTTTAATCTTTTATCAACCATCTCACAAAATTGTAATTCTGTAAAGTCATATTCAAGTGGGAAGTAATTTTTCTTCAGTGAAAGTCAATCAATAAATAATCCAAGTAACAGAATGGCTGTTAGCTGCAGCTGATGTATCCATTTGCTTGGTAGAATGAATTGCAGGAAGGCTACAGCTTTGAAGAAAAAACTGTTACGTCATTTGAAAATTATCCATCTGTCTAACAAGTAGCAAGCCCATCCTTGCAGCCGCAGATGAGTTAAATGTCTATTCTTAAATCTTAAAGATAAACTATTTTTAAAAAGAATAAAATAAATGAAATACCTAAAGAAGAAACTTGAGCTCTGGTACAAACAAAAACATGGACTTCATGAATGGTGTTTACACAGTGACTTCCAGTCTAGGATTTACATTCAGTATCCATGCTAGCAATACAAAGTTAACTCCAAAGCAATTTAGGGTAGGACAAGAAAGAATACTATTTGAATATACTGCTTATGAAACCTTTAATAGCAGATATTTGTCTTTCCACAAGTTGTAAATAATTCAACAAACCTTGTTTAGAATGAAGAGCATTTGATATCAAGGTATTTGCTTGAGATATCCTATTCCTTGCTAAATATTGATACTAGTGATGTTTTTTCTTGTTGCTGAAGTATCCTTCATTAGACTTCAATAAAATTTTTAGGTTTTTGTGTTTTTAGTCAGCTCAGTAATGAGATTTAGACCTTATACACCAAAAACACATAAACAAAAAAATGCCATTGTGTTTTACAAGTTCCCACATCCAATATATCTAACATGATTCTTTGCTACAGGAATATTTGGGGGATTTTGTTTGTTTGCTTATTTGAGTTTTGACCATAACTATGATTAGTGAGGTATTTTCAGTAATAAAGTACACCTTACTTTCTCTCCAACTTCTAAACTTAGGAAGGTGCCCAGCAGGGCAGCTAAGTAGCACAGAGCATCGGCCCTGGAGTCAGGAGTACCTAAGTTCAAATGAAGTGGGGCAAGCCACTTAACCCCATTTGCCTTGCAAAAAAAAAAAAAAGGTGCCCAGAGCACCCAGTGACTTGCCCAGGACCACACACATGGGGTCTGAAGCTGGAAACAAACCCATCTCTTCCTGACTGAGGCCACCCAGATCCCAAAATTACAAAATAATCAAAGTATAGTGCCCAATATAATATAAGGGAATCAAGGAAAGTGAAGGGGATCATCATGTGTATCATGTGCACCTATTCTGAGCTAAGAACTGGGCTAAGAACTAGACCAATATTTTCATTTGATCCTCACATTTTAAAAGAACTGAGCAGCAAAAGAAATTTGATTTTCTCCATAAGTTCTCCATAGGCTAGATTGCCCCAATGGCTAGATGCCTCAACCTGAAAAGTTCAAATCTGATCTCAGGCCCTTATTGCTGGAAACCCTGGACAAGTTACTTTACCTCTGTCTGCCCCCAATTTACTCATCTGTAAAATGGAAATAATAATAGCATCTCCCTCCCAGATTTGTTGTGAGAACAGGATGAGATATATTTGTAAATTACTTTGTAATAAATACTAGCTATAATTATTAAATTATATTGGTAGTTATAGTAATGTGATACATATAATACTTCAAAGTTTGCAAAAGCACTTTGCATACAGTATATTAGTTGAGCTTCACAAGAACTCTATGAAGAATTGCTACCATTATTATTAGCATCCCCATTTAATGAATCAATAAACAGATTCAGACAGAACAAGTTATTTGCTAATGGTCACACAGCTAGTGTCAGAAATGGAATTTGAATCCATGTCTTCCTAATTTGATATGCAACGTTATAGCTACTCTACCAAACTGCCTCCCAATAATCCCTCAATTAATACTGGTTTAATCAATCTTGAAGGGATCTGAACATGTTCTATTAAGCATGTCATAGTGGAACAATATCATATAATCTTTAGTAAACTGCTAAATGCTATTATTTTTAAAGGTTTTCATTTAACAATTAGCTAATATAGAAAACATTTTTATGATGATATCCTGGATCAGAAATTGAGATTTTGGTTCTGGCCAAGATGGTGGAGAGAAGACAGGCACAGTTCTAAAGTCTTCTGATCTTTCCCCATCTATCATATGAAACAAACCTCTTAACAGAAATCCGACCCACAAAACCCAGAAAGAAAAGCCAGGAGAAAGAACAGCTACCTCAGGATTTGTCGTCAGCAGCAGCCTTGGGCGAGTCTGGGCTGATGAGTCTGGGAGCAGAGGGCAGATCAGCCCCAGATCAACCAGATTTGTGGCTGAATTGGAACCGGGGAGTCTGAGGGCCCAAGAGCCGGACCTGCTGGATCAGTGGTGGGGCTAGACCATGGGGGCTTGAGTCAACTAGGGAGCAGAGGCACTGGTGTTGGCACTGACCCTCTGGAGCTTGCCAACAGGGCTGGGGGGAGAGTTCTGGTGCAGGAGAGCTGCAGATACCATCCCTGGGCTCCTCGAGTCTGAGGAACTCAAGATTCCACACCTCCATTGCAGCTGAGGCCTCTTCCCAGAACAAACAATTGCAGACTACTTCTGCCTCAGGCACAGATGTGTGAGCAGAAGAACCAGCCCAGCTGACAGTAGGGAGACAAATGACCTCACCCCAGGGTAAACCCACCATTGATTGAAGGCAAAAGGATTTAATAGCTTCAACCCCTCCTTTCAAGCCAAGGGAGAAGGCCTCAATCAAGGTCACAGATATTCCAGAGAAAGCAACCAGCACCTGCTACTGGCCAGCCAGAGAAACTGCACTCAGTGAGTAAATCCTCTAGGGATCCCAACACCAAACCCCTGTGAACCAGCCCCTCCCCAACTCAAGGTCTTAGCAAAATGAAGAAGGGTCAGCAGAAAGGTGAATCCATTGAAAATTTCTCGGAAGGAAAAGACCCTAACTCAGAGAGACCTGGAACCTCTGAGGAGAATATGATCTGGTTTCCAGCAAAGAAAGACTTCCTTGAAGAAATAAGGAGTTTAAAAAATCAACTTGAAAATTTAGGAGAGACGATACCTTGCAACAAGAAATTGAGATTTTCATTTTTTCATATGAAAGGGAATACTTTCAGGAATATAACATTTTCACTATGAATGTGAATTTTTCAAGTATGAATTATCATCCAAAACCAAAACAGGACATTAAGATTAGAATTGGAATCCATCTAAAAATTTATGCTACAAATCACCAGTTGAGTCTAGATTTGAGCCAAGACCATTCAGAAGATGTTTGACAAGAGGAAGGATCACACATCCAGGTATATCATCAGAAGCACCCAAGCTATGAAGTATTTCATGTCTTGGCCCCATTTATAAGTATATCAGAATTGTCTGGCAAGTTTATCCTGTATCATGTCATTGATCACTTTCTAAGACAGTAATACTCAAGAAAATTTAGTAATTCTCACTAAAAGCACAGGACCATGTTCAATGTGGGAGTGTATTTGCAGAGCTAAGTAGCATAGATCTCTGATTGATAGGGTAGTTTTTTCCTCTTGTTGAAATCTTGTCACCAGATTTTACCACATTGTGAGACAGATTAGCTTTACCTTACTGTAGACTGACCAAAAATTTTAGCTATGATATGCAAACAACCCTTGGGGGAGCCTGCTTTTTTCCTTAATATTTCTGGATTTGGGAAAAATTGAATTATAAAGAGAAAATGGATTGAAAACCCTTTTACCTATCAGATCACTCTTCAGTTTCCTGTGCTAGATTCACATTCAGGTCATGCTCACTAGCTATAACAAACCCATTAACTATAAGTCTGTCCTTGATCCTCTTTTTCTCCAACTCAATTTTCTTGGTAATCTTAATTATCAACTCTGTCACTAATTAAGGCCTAATCTCTCTGCTGACTTCCAGTCTCACATGTCCAACTGTCTGTTAGACATTTTAAACTCAATATCCCATAGACATATTAAGTTCAACATGTCCAAAACTGAATTCATCTTTCCCTCAAAATTTCCTAAGTTCTACAATTAATGTCAAATGTACATGCCCTCAGTTACCCAGGCTCAAAACTTAGTGTTGTCCTTTACTTCTCATTCTCTCCCTTTGTGTATACAGTCTATTGCCATGGCCTGTCAATTTTACCTTCATGTCTTTTGATATTGTCACCACCCTGATGCAGACCTCCATCAGCTCTTTCCTGGACCATTGCATAACTTGCTAGGCAGACTCTCTGTCACAAGTCTCTCCCTACACCATTTTACCCTCCACTCAGCTGCCAAAGTGATCTTCCTAAAGCATAGGTTTGACCATGTTACTGCAACTCTCAACTCAGGAAAACATAAAATCCCTGTTTGTCATTCAAAGCCCTTCTTGCACAATGCTTTCCAGTCTTCTTATACCTTACACCTCCATCTATTTTCCCATGTAGTCTGCAGTTTAATGATACTGGCCTCTTTGAACAACTAACACTGGTTCTCTGATTTGAACCAGACCCTCCTATCTTCCAACTCTGGAAGTTTCACTAGCTATCCCCCATGCCTTGAATGTTCTTCTCTGGATCTCCACCTCCTGGCTTCCTTGACTCTGACAAAAACCTTTAATTCTGGTACTTTTTCTCTGTTGATTACCTCTAGTTTACCCTATATACAGCTTGTTTGTACATTGATGTTTGTGTTTGGTCACAGTGTGTTGTCCATCACACTGTGAATTCCTTAAGAGCAAAGACTGTCTTTGCCTTTATTTGTATCCCCAGTGCTTAGCATAGTGCCTGGCATATAACAGCTCTTAATAAATGTTTATTGACTATTTCTTGGCAAATTGTATTAAGCCTAATTTTAAATCTGATATAGAGCCATGGAAATATTTCACAGAAACCAAATAAAAAAACTTCCATGCATGAATGCTTAATGTAATAATCACTTTTTAGTACATCTCAAACCCTAAAACTATTTTTTAATTAATCAGTTTAAAGAATTATCATTTAAGGGATTTTAAGCATCATACTGAAATTATCTTTTTGATATTCTTTCTTTTTTTCTAATTATAAATGAAACATTTGTAAGGTAGGATAGTGAAAATATAGTTTAGCAGACTCATTAACTCATGGCATTGCTTTCAGTTATACATAATAATTCTCACTAAAAGCACAGGAGCGTTGGAAACAGAACACAAATTATTCTCTGCTCTTGATTTTTCTCATCCTTGTGCAATGTGGGAGTATATTTGCAGAGCTAATGCAGCATAGACCTCTTAAGTGACAGAGGGTAGTTTTGTCCTGTTGTTGAAATCTTGTCACCAAATTGTACCACCTTGATGAGTAGTTGTTCATTGTAAGACAGATTAGCTTTACTTACTTTCAATAGACCATTGCCAAAAATCACCATTCTGATGATTAGACCATCAAGAAACAAGTCACATATTGGCACTTTGCCCAGTGGTGCTGGAGTGCCATGATACCTCACTGATACTGGAAGGACCCACATCCATAAGGCCAAGGATTCCCACAGCATCCAGGACCAGAAGTCCTATTTCCATTAAATAAAACTTTGGGTGATAACAGTTCTGGAAAAGGAAATGAGGGAGCAGCTAGGTAGCACAGTGGCTAGAGTACCAGCCTTGGAGTCAGGAGGACCTGAATTCAAATGTGACCTCAGACACTTGATACTTGCTAGCTGTGTGACCTTGGGCAAGTCACTTAACCCCATTGCCCAACAAAAACAAACATTGAGAAAGATGTCTTTGCACAACATTCCCTCACTATAATCTATATATAATGTGCATGTCATATCATCATTCATTTGATGTCATGGTCTTCAAATGCAAATATCAGTCAATAAATCAATCTTATTCATGTTTAGTAGAGGTCTGGGGTTTGGAATAGAAAGGTAAGAATGTAAATCCTGATTCTGAAAGTAATATTGTATCATTGTGCAAGTGAATTATTTCTCTCAGTCTCAGTTTCCTCATGTGTAAAATGAAGGTAATAATGGGTTTTTCCTACCTACTTCACAAAGTTATTTTGTATGTTCCATAGAAACATAAGCAATTAGTAGCTTGGCCACATTTAGTATTGATCTGGTAGTACATATAACAGATGAATTTCCTCACAGAAACATCTGCCTGCCCCTTTGATTTGCAAATGTACTAGCTCTTAGATTATAGGCAATTCATTTCAATGGCATTAAAAGAAAGTATGGTTAGATTGATTCTGAGATAAGGGAAGATGCCAGTTATTCATGGACTTTAGGGTTTTGCTGACAACAATTTCTTAACATCATTGGATATGATATTGAAAAATAACTTATTTCAGTCAGAGGTAAAAGAAGACTTTTAAATGAAATTAGAAAACATTGGATAATGATAATGTTAGATATTCAGGAGGAAAAATGTATTCACAGAATCAGTAGATGTTTTATGACTGTTGATTTCATTATGAAATAGTTCAGTTTTCTTAATATATTTTACAGGAAAGTATATATTTACTTTATGAATTCTTTTTTTAAAATTTTATTTATTTAAGGCAATGAGGTTAAGTGACTTGCCCAAGGTCACATAGATAGGCAGTTATTAAGTGTCTGAGGTCAGATTTGAGATCCTCCTGACTCCAAGGCTGGTGTTCTATTCACTGTATCACCTAGCTGCCTCGAATATATTTACTTTTTAAAAAATTTTGTAATGTATATGGGATGGTGTATATCTTCGTTTAACGGCACATCCAAACTTCACAATGATAGCACAAATTTAATTTGTAATTAACTTATTTTATAGAGGCACCCTGGTACATTGGAAAGAGCCCTGGATTTAGAGTACAAGATCTGTGTTCAGATCTCAATTCTCTTGCTTATTGTCTTTATGACCTTAGAGTTAGTTTTCTCAACTATAAAATGAAAAAGTTGGATTAAATAATTTCTGTTATCCTTTCCAGTGCTAAATCTATGAACCTATGGTTTTACTGTCTATCAAATGCCTATTTTATTAAGTTTGTTCAATATTAACTGAATAGTATCTTGATATTATCTTTTAAGTGTAATTGTAGTTTAACTATTTTTTTTTAGTTTTGTCAAAACATAGTTTTGACAGTTTTATTATTTTCTTAAATCATTGGTAATAGTTAAAGGAACATTTTCCCTATATCCACAGGTTAGAAAATGTTGCACAAAATCAGGAACAGAATTGGTGAGAAGTTATGATATTAAGATCTATGGTAAAAGACAGGTAAAAATCTAGGAGATATAATTCTACCTTTTGATATTTAAGTAATGTGAAACACCTAGTTTTTTTGAAAAAATCAGCCAATATTTTGGAATTTGTGTTAGTGATATTATATAATAGACATAATTTAACAGAAAATTAGTTAGCTGTGTGGCCTTGGGCAAGCCACTTAACCCCATTGCCTTGCAAAAACCTTAAAAAAAAAGAAAAGAAAATTAGTAAGGACATTAACTCTTTTCACCAGTGTAGGGAATTAGTTAGTGAGTTCAAGTACTTTAGTGAAGTGGTCTGAAAGAGATGTGATGTCTCCTACAAAATAAGCCTCTTAATCTTCTTTCCACGTGATTTTAATCAAGTTTAGAGTGTAGAAACAAACACACACACACAAAGCACAAAATATGAAACAAAGCAAATGTGGCTTTAATGTTTAACCATTCTACTTATCCCATTATCTTAGAAATAACAATCAACACTTTTTATGTTTATTAGTCTTTTTTTCTTAATCCATTAAGTTTATTCCTTTTATAAGTAAAAGTGATTTTACCAATTACAGTATATTTATCTAATATATGAGCTCATAGAATTATTATATTATGTGTTAACTTCTGGTTATTAAATGTTTCTCTTTCTCAGATACAGTCAAATTAAATTTCAGTAATTATTAGAGCCAATGAATATTTGGGGAGATCCAATTGAAAGTAATAGGGTATCCTACTTAAAACCATTATTCAACTGCATATATAGACCAAGGCACTCTTTTTCCCAATATAGTTTTTAGGCTCCTTTTTTTAGGTTTATCTTATCAAAATCACACATACTGAGCTTGCCAGAGTTTCATTTATTAAGTAAAAGTACTTTGCACTCCCTCACTAAAGCTCAAAAGGAACAACTGAAGTTTCAGATGTTGAAAGCCATTGAGTCACTAATTTCCCCCAACTCTAAAGATTTATTGTATATTTTAAATATCCTACCTAACCCATCATAACCAACTCATAATTGACTGTAATATAGATGCACAATTTAAAAAAATAATATTTTATCTTTTTGCAAACTACCTATAGAATATTGAAAAAAAAAATAGGCAATATAGAGATGTCACAAGAACATTTTAAAACCACCATTGCTTCATCCCCAAAGCAAAAAGATTCCAACTATAGCTATTTTGATTCTGAATTTTCTTATGCTTTAGAGTCTATAAACAGGTTTTACCATTACTCAAACATTTTTTTTCTGAAGAATAACACCATGCAACATAAGCGTGCTATCAGTACATTTTCAGGTAAGACTAAAGATAAATGGAAATTATTTTTTTAAAGAGTTGTTGGATTCTACATCTCTAACTTTTAAGAAAAAAAGAAATATTATTTATATCGATCAAGGGCTTATATACCAAGTTTGTTTTGCTTGCTATATAAAAAGTCCATTCATTTCCAGCTTTCTGTAGAAATCTTCGATGAAAAGGATCAGCAGCAGGGTGCCGTCAGGGTTCCAGGATGAGAGTAGCCTGAAAGAACACCTACATAACATCATTTGACAGATTATATCTTAGCAAAACAATTTTACCAGCCAATACCTAATTCATTACACTTTAAAGAATCAGATTTTCTTGCCATAAAAGACTTCAGGTGTATAATCCTACTGATGAGTCATTTAGAATTATTATGCCTTTGAATAACATATTTTCTTTCCATTCCTAAAGTTAATAGTGCCCTAACCATAGTGCCATTAGTTTTCTGCACATTTGAGCTCATTAATTTAGGGAGAGAGATAGGTTCCTTTCATATAGGAACCCATTTCTTCACTCATCAGTCATTATTTCTTATCTATCTCCCATGTGCTAGGCCCTGAACATCGACATAGAATAAAATAATCCCTACTCTCAAGGAATTTCCATTCTAACAGGGAGAGATGATAAGAATATCAAGAAAGATATATACAAAAAATATAAAGAGAATAAATACAAAATGCAGGAGAGTTTTAAATGTAAGAGGGCATTTGGAAGGGTCAGGAAAAGCAATATATAAAAGTAATACTTAGATTGTGTACTCAACGTACATATTCCATACTTGTTTCTTTACTGTAGAGGACACTTCCACTTGATCATGAAAGACTTTGATTTTTGTAGTGTTCAGTTCTCTTGAGTTTTTAGAGCAATTAATTTTAAGACTCCTGTGAAAATAAATGCCAAATGTCACTAAAATACAAGCCATTACAACAACAACAAAAAAAGTCTTATGACTAAAAGATGTAAAACCTCTAGGAGATGCCTGGAATGTCAAATATCTTGTATAGAATATTTAAACAATAAGCTATTGCTTAGATTATTTAACAATGTCCTCTTAGCTTAAGCAAGCAGTTGGGTGGCCCAGTAGATGGAGCACCAGAGTTGGAATTCTTGAACTTTTCCTGAGTTCAAATCTCTCATCTCAGACACTTATTATCTACATGACTCTAGGCAAGTCACTTAACCCTGTTTGCGTCAGTTTCTTCATCTATAAAATGAGCTGAGAAGGAAATGGCAAACCACATCAGTATCTTTGCCCAGAACCCAAATGGAGTCACCAAGAATTGGACATAACCAGAAAACTGAAAAACAAAAATTACTTAAAGAATATTTAAGAGGCAGCTAGGTGGTGCAGTGGATAGAGCACTGGCCCTGAAGTCAGGAGTACCTGAGTTCAAATGTGGCCTCAGACACTTAATAATTACCTAGCCATGTGGCCTTGGGCAAGCCACCTAACCTCATTTGCCTTGCAAAAACCAAAAAGAAAAAAAAAAGAATATTTATGTAGTGTTCTTTGCAAGAAAATTATCATCTACCTCCTTCAAAATTAGTATAACAGGATTTAACCTGTAATGATTATTTTCTCTTAGCAATATATTGAGTTCAGCGTCTAAAGTAACTGAACCAATATGACATGGTGATTCTTAGCAAGTGGGATTTCAAAGTACCCCTTTTACCATTCTTTGTACAAATAAGGGAGTGATTCTTCATCATGCAACAACTCTACTCCAGGGTATCATCTTAATGCTAGAAATCAGATAGCAGCATTTTCTATTGTTAGCCCTATTGAGTTTTTGGTATTATCCAGTTGGCTGCCAGTTGAATTATGCAAGCCACAGCATGACTCATGATGCTCAGGACATAATTGTAGATATACCTAGGAAAGATAATCATCTCAGTAAAAGTTTATCTTCTCTATAAAAAATTATTTTTCATTCTACAAGAGCAAGATGACTTTGAAACACACCATCGTCTATGTAGTTATGATTTCTAAAGAAAGTCAGGGTCAGTCTATTTGGAAGAATAGAATGTTTTAGCTTTTCTAGGTACACTGTGTCTCGTTAAAACATATTAGTTTTGTAGCATGAATGTGAAGGATCTAAACATTCAGTACCTAAATTTCACTCTTAACTTGAAACTGCAATGTTGAGTATTTTAAAAATTGAAAGCAAAGAAGAAAACAGAGAACTGAAAAGACAGGTTACAGTCTGGATCCCATCAGGTGATAAGGGAAGAAGTCACCACAACCAGTATTCATTGGGAGCTAACAAGGCCATTTCAGGGAGGGTGAGCAGAAAAATGTCTGGTGGATTCAGATATTCTTCTGGGCAGATGATGAAACTTTTAGGTCTTATTAATTCCTATTCTTTTTTTTTAATAAGGAAAGGATCAGATTATAGCGTTTGAAAGCCATAGCAAATAGTAACCATCTAGTCCAATTCCTTCATCTTACTGAAGACAAAAGCAAGTGCTAAAGGGATTAAGTTATTTGCCCAGGATTATAAAGAGATTATATTATTTTGTACCCTGGCATTAACTGCACCTTCAAAAATAAAACTCCTGTCCCAATTGTCCTTTGCAAGACTTCCTATACTTGCAGCCTGGTAGCCTTAATACCAAATACTGCCCCCAAATCTAGCACATTCAGGAATATCAAAGATAATCTCACATTTTAAGTGGCTAGTAGCCTTCCTTGGTCAGTGTTTCTGTTAAACATTCCCCCCAACTGACTTAGGAGATAACATTAGTAATAATGCAGTTTCACTTCTCTATGAAAACATATTAATAATGTTTGTGCATCATTCTCAAAGACCATAGCATCAGGGAGGTGATGTCATAACAAGCACATAAATTGGATTTGACTGAGGGGGAGCTGTGCAAAGTCACTGGATCCAGTGACCAGATATGAATCAGGATGACTGGAGATGGATATGAGGCAGTCAGGGTTAAGTGTCTTGCCCAAGGTGACATAGCTAGTGTCTGAGCCTGCTTATTATGTACATACAAAGAAACGGGTTAAAGTGACCAGTTAAGAGTATTTTTTTCTATAAGATGCCAAAAACTGAGTGTTTTCCCCCCACAAAAGTAATCACTTCTCTTGGTATCATGAATTTATGACTTTATTCTGCAATAGTGAAAATGAAATGTCTATAGAAAATATTATTGTACCATAATTTTTTTAGTTATTTCATATCAAATTTAAATTCTACTATAGCTATAAGACAGACTAAAATCCTCATTAATTAGTGCCACTGAGTTAAACTTAAAGCTGTTTTAGTAATTATTTACTAAATTAAAAAACTTTCATATCTAATCCTTCAAAAAGTTTATATGAACTAATTTTTCAAAGCACAGAATTCATATCTATTCCTGTATTAATATTTTTAACTTGGAAAGTTAAATGGGATTGATAGGAATATGATTTGTTATTTGGCTCTTGAAATGAAATGTCATACCTGTATATCCCCAAAAGGCCAAGGAATCCTTTGGTGCCTAATCCCTGGCAAAAAATGTAAGAAATGTCATGACTCTAATATTCTAATGCTATATCATCATTAACATTTTTCCCTAGTTTTAGTAAATGAGATAAAAATGTAAATTCCTTTGGACATATGAAAGATAAAATTATTGTGAACATTCTTAACATTTAAGAAATTGTGCTACAGGGCGGCTAGGTGGCACAGTGGATAAAGCACCAGCCTTGGAGTCAGGAGGAACTGAGTTCAAATCCAACCTCAGACAATAATTATCTAGCTATGTGGCCTTGGGCAAGCCACTTAACCCCATTGCCTTGCAAAAACTAAAAAAAAACAAAAAAAAAGAAATTATGCTACAAAGGCAATCATGATGGAACATTTACATATACAAAAAAATTCAGGATACAGATTCATAAATTTCTTTTCATATCTGAACATTTTTAAAGAATAAATATATAGGGGCAGCTAGGTGGCACAGTGTATAGAGCACCAGCCCTGGGGTCAGGAATACCTGAGTTCAAATCTGGCCTCAAATCAGACACTTAATAATTACCTAGCTGTGTGGCCTTGGGCAATGCACTTTAACCCCATTGCCTTGCAAAAAGTAAATGAATGAATGAATGCTTCTTAATTTATTCTGAAATATTAACTAAATTTATAAGATCAGATACAGGAAAGAAGAGTTGAATGAGATACCTCAGACTTAATTTATATATTGACAAATTGCCTTTAACTGCACCTATTTGGCCTAAAAGCTACAGCTTTGATACTAAGTTTTACTTGGAAGATAAAAACTATGTCAGAAATGTCATCTATCTAGTCAAAAGTGAAAAAAAAATACCAAATTATCTGCACCCAAGCAATGCCCAGCATGAAAAATTGTCATTGTGTGCCAGATTGTACACATGTTCATCTAATAAGTGCTTTGCTAAGTTTGAAATAATCTTTGATCCATATAAGGAAAAGCAGATAGCCTTAATAGGAAGTATCCATAGACCTAAACAAGTCTTTGAGAAAAGTTCTTTATTGAAAGGGTACTTCAAATATTTTTGTAATTTTAGTAATATTCCTATATGATACAATGATTGATTAGATATTATATTGAACAACCATCTCTAAATTTGACATGAGTGGTTTTTAGTACTTTGTTGCTTCATGAATGAATGAATGAAAAAGCATTTATTTCATACTTAATTTATACTAAGTACTGAAGATATAACTTCAGAAACAAAAAACATCTTCTCTCAAGTAGTTTACTATCTACTCAGGGGAGACAACAACAAACTTCGGAGAGTGGTGGCCTATGAGAGGTATTTTGACCTCAAAAGTTGCTGAGATGGTATAGAGGCATAGGAGAGTAGACTGATATTTTTCTTCTGGGAACAATAATAGTTGATTTGATCATGGTTCCAGAACTTGAAGAAAGGTAAACAAAGTGTGTACACTGCAGCAAGGCTATTGACAAGGCTTGGCCAGGTAGTAGGAGTGAAGTAAAGCATGAACTAAAAATAGTGATCTGTGTGTATCATTTCCAAATTGGGACAGTGGATTTTCCACATTAAAAGGATAAAAACCTATGGGCATCAGCTCTGGTTTGGGTGGTGAGAATGTTAAGAAGGTAACTAGGGAGAAGCTTCATCAGTAAAGTATTTGATAAAAAACCAGAGTTATTTTTAAAAATCCTTGAAGAAAACATTGAGTTTATACTATTTCTTTCTACCAAACTTATCTAGAATCGTATGTATGTGTAATAGTGTGTGGATTACTTAGGACAAGCAGTAATTATGACATAATTTCATTTTGTCACAGTAGTGGTCATGTGTATGTGCTGCTATTAAAACTAGGTTTTCTGAAAGTCTACAATGTGAACCAAATGAAACTATAATGAGTTGGCTTGCTCATTCTTAATTGGTTCTGTCAGTTGAGTGCCAGATATTTGTGCCTTAAACATATTTCAGTTTTCTCATATTTTTGAATCTTTGGTTTTGAAGAATTGATATTGCTCCAAGGAAACATACAAAAGGTATAGTTTTTAAAGAGCAAATTTCAGTAACTATTAGAGGTATTTCAGAGGCTATTGCTGTGGGGAGAGTCAGGTATTTTGAGTATCCTTCAAGCCCACAATGAAACAGAATCAGTTACACTAAAGCAACAAAGAAAGCATGGTCTAAAAGAGGGCTGTACAAAATGTATGTGGACCACAATGCAATTTTACATGCCCCCCCACTTTGGGTATATTAAATGCTTTAGAGATCTCACTAAAATGGCAATTCAAAGCATATTGTCTGTTGTTTCAATAAAAACTTTTAAAAGTAAGATTGAACAGCCCTGGTCTAAAACAAAAAATAATGCCAAAAACTAAGAAATAGTTGCTGTAAAGCAGCCTAATTCTTCAGAAATAAGCAAAGACCTTCATAGGGACCTGGCAACCAAAGAAGATGGTATTGATTCCTCTACATTGTATACTATAGACTTCTTGAAATGGGAACAGAAAGACCAGTAAAATTTTAAAAAAACTAAAAAAGATAACTAAGAAATACAATGGGGGCGGCTAGGTGGTGTAATGGATAAAGCACCGGCCTTGGAGTCAGGAGTGCCTGGGTTCAAATGCGGCCTCAAACACTTAATAATTACCTAGCCGTGTGGCCTTGGGCAAGCCACTTAACCCCATTTGCCTTGCCAAAAACCTAAAAAAAAAAAATACAATGAAAGAAAAATTCTGTTCATGGGCAAGACAGTAAAAAGATTGAATTACTGAAGGGTGAAAAAAGATTGAAAGGTGAAAAAATCAAACTCCTTTTTTTTCAATTAAAGCTATACAAAACAATATTAGGAAGAGGCTAGATCATCTTATAAGATCTGGATATCTTCTTTAGATTATAAATGTACCCACCCAAAAACATAAATATGTAAATATTTTTTTCTAAGTGAAGTCATGTCCCTATTGAGAGAATGATGAATTTGTCAAATTAAGTGAGCAAGCACTTATTTAGTGCCTATTCTGCTCCAGGCACTGGGTTAAATTGTGGATTTACAAAGAAACAACACCTGCTCATGCTCACAGTCAACAGGCAAACAGATATGTACAAACAAAATATATACAAGATAATTGTATATAATCTCAAAAGAAAGGCTCCAAGAATTAAGGTGGACCAGAGGAAAAAAGCTTGAGGAAGGTAGCTTTTTTTGGCTGAGATTGAAGGAAGTCAGGAAGCAGAGATGAGGAAAAGATTTCTAGGTATGAAAGAGAGCAGTGGATGGAATGTTTGGGGCAATAAACAAGGAGAGCAATGTCACTGAGCATATCGAGGGAAATAAGGTTTAAGAAGAGAAGAGATCAGATTATAATAAATATATTGATATACTGAGAAGCAGAGCTCTAGAATTACAGAAAATTCAGAAATGGAAATGGTATACTACAACACAGATGCCAACCATGCCATACAAAAAGTTAAAGTTATCTAGGAGATAGAGAAAAACATCAAAGCAATATGTAAAAACAAACATGAGTGAATCCTATTTTAAATCCCATTAAAAACCTAAGGACTGTAATTCAAAGACAGAATTGGAAAAATGGACTGTTCAACAGAGGCACACCTAATAAACTATGTGATTAAAATAATGAAGAATTGAAGAATGTGTTTCAAAACCTTATGAATACATTTCCAAATCATGTAAAACAAGTAACTGAAACAAATGCATATTTATATATTTTAATTATATTATATAAATCAGTAATTCATTTTTGTTCTGGTTAATTTTCACAACAGTGTATCTTTTATATTTACATGTAGTTAGATAAGTATTTGGGTTCTAGATAAATCTGGTGAGATTTGTTCCTGAATCCAATAGTTTATAGACATTATAAAGAGGAAGATGAAAAGTGTTACTCTTCAATGTAAATGCTGTCACTTTTCAAAATAGCTTTATTGATTTCAGTAAAGCAGTGAAGCATGGTGGGAGACGATTATTATGGAAATAATCACACTCCTTTGGCCTCAAAGCTACCACGCAGTGCAGATATCATTAAATCTCCTGAGAACAAACATTCCCCCCTACTGTCTCACTTTAAGTTCAATCAAAGAGGAAAGCACCTTTTTTGTGCCCTGGCTTTGATGGTGGGAAAGGGAAGCACTCAGGTAGAAAATCAGCTGAATCACCACATTAGCCTCTGTCACTGTTTTGACTGCCTTGTGGACTTTTTAAAGCTCAGTATGGGAAAAATAAGCAATGAACTCAATGGAATACCTACAGGTAGCATGCTTTTCCTCTTCATTACATATATATTACACATACACACACACACAGTATTTCTCTATTGTTTGCTTTTTGTCTTGGTTGTGTTTTTTTTAGAACTGACACTATATTAGAGGTTTAAGGGTTATGTCAAAATTTCATTTTTCCTAAAAATTGATTTTTTCCCAGTTTAGAATCTAGTTGTGGAGGGGGGCATTGTTTTTGTCTGCCCTCATTGCTGGTGAGAAGCTTTTTATGAGGTCCAGCTCTCTGTCATACCAATATGCCAACAGGAAGTAAGTTACTGTAACATATCCTAAACTCATTTTTCCTGCTTCCTTCTCATCCCTTGATTTTCTCAGAAACATGTTCAAGTCTAACAGGTACATACATGGGAAAAGTAAGGTGATTAAGCAAATGGAATAGTGGGGGAGAGAAGTGGGGAAGTTACTTTTTTTTAATCTGGGCCCTGACTGAAAACTCTAGCTCCTCCTCAGTGAGTTAAATATAATCATCATTGACATTTATTTCCTAAAGACCCACTCTGTTTAAACTCTCAGAGGAAAAAAAATGGGAATTTAGCTCCTCAAGGATCTTACAGTCTATTTAGGACACAACCCACTCTAGTACAGAGCTAAAGTTAGGACTCATGAAAAAAATAGAAAGAAAATTTCATTCAGCACCAAAGGCAGCATTAAAAAAAAAAAAAAGAAAAATGATCAAGAACATGATCACTAATGCCAGTCAATAAAATTAAGCATGGGTGCATGATTCTATGGCAGATGATATTCCTGTTAACAGAAGATGTGCTGATTGCATTAGTCAATAAGGTCTTTTCATTAATATCTGTAGTCAAAATTGGTATCTACCTAGCCATATGGGAGGGAAGAGTAGATGAAGAATACATGCATTAGCACATGTATCAGTATTCGGTAGGCACTACCAGTAGACAATAAGCAGGACCTAAATTAGGAGAGAACTGACCTGGATCACATATCTAACTATAGAACATCCAGTGATGCCAAGCAACTTAGTGCCACAAAACTTTTTAATGTTTTTCTGTTGATGCTATATAATTGCAAATCATGGAACATCAAATCTCAGAGGATTCATAATTGCAAGTAACCCAAAAGACATTGTGTAGGTGACATATAATCAATATAGGCTTGCTTAGAAGAAAAGGTGTAAAAGATATCAGAATCCTGTATGAGCAGAAAATCAAATGGATCTATGCTTAACAAGAATGAGGTATAGCAAAAAATGATTTTTCCATTGCTATTAGATATTAAAAGATCCAGAGGAAAACCATCAAGCAATTTGTATAGTTTACTTATATAACCTTACGGAATGACAGACAAAAATCACACAAGATGAGAGGGCATGGTTTGGTTGCAGCTTGTTCTAGAGGCAGGCTCATCCATATTGATGAGATCAAGGATCCAACAAAGCATCAGAGTTAAAAAAATTTGCATTTTCTGGATCATATAGAGAAAAGGAATTAGGACAGTCACCTAGTGTATGAACAGTCCCATACCTGAAAAGTCTCAGTGTCTCTCTCTCTCTCTCTCTCTCTCTCTCTCTCTCTCTCTCTCTCTCTCTCTCTCTCTCTCTCTCTCTCTCTCTCTCCTTTAAAAAGAAAAAGAAAGGAGGTATTATGGAAATTCGACTGATAAGAATTTTGCACAGAATGAAAAGGTGAGGAGGTAGGATTGAGGTTGAAATCATGATCCATAAGAGAGTTCTTCTCTAAATCAAGTACTGTAATTTAGCCTAAAAAAACCCTGACTAGGAATTACCAGTATGTCTTTAGAGGTGTGTCTGGCTCCAACAGAGGTTTGCCTAGGAGACCCCCCCCCAAAGAAGTCATTTAATTTCTTTATGTTTAGGATTCCACATCTACTTGATTATAAACATAGTCAAGTGGCACTGAACTCAGAAAAGCAAAATATTAGGGAAAATCAAATTATTGTTGCTAAAAATTATCATTAGGGCAACTAGGTGGCGCAGTGGATAAAGCACAGGCCCTGGAGTCAGGAGTACCTGGGTTCAAATCTGGTCTCAGACACTTAATAATTACCTAGCTGTGTGGCCTTGGGCAAGCCACTTAACCCCATTGCCTAGCAAAAACCTAAAAAAAAAATTATCATTATATTTCTTCCTGTTATAAAACTCTTAAGAGGATTTAAGTTTTATACCTACCAAAAACTAGTCATTATAAACCAATTTTGTTCATAAATACAACTATCAAATATGAGACTTATGCAGTAAATTACAATAAATGAACACAATAAATTCGAATCCTTTAAGTTTCAAATGTAGTAAATTGAACATTTGAAACTCTCTACAATGTAGAGTCTACATAATTTAATATGGCACCTATTACACAGGGAAATTTAAGAAATAATTTTCCAAGATTAAGACTTGTCCTTTAGAAGCATTACAAGTCAAGGTATACCACAGTGGAAGAATTTTGAGGTTGATGGACATTTGCCATTTCTTTTAAAGACTTATTCACTATGACAGAACCAACAGCTCATGTTTCTTTGAAGTCTGAATCAGTAAGAGATTTGATTCTACTACCTACCAAAATGTAAACTGTGAGCCCTGTAAAACAGAATTGTCTTGGAAAGATAACCCTATTCTTTTTTTTTTCCTAAGACTGACTCTTCCAGCCCCAGGTTGGAAGTGCAGTAGCCTTCTTAGATATAATCTCCCTACTAATCATAGTCATTTTGACCTGCCTTTCAGGACTCCTGGTGGCCCCCATCTCTAGGGCACTCTCCCAGTGCTAGATTTAGTAAAACAACCCAATTGGCTTTAGGCCACTGCAACCCAGAATTCCTGAACTCAAACAATCAACCAGCCTCATCCTTCTCAATAACAGGGATTACAGATTAAGTACCACTATCACCAGCAAATCATACAATTTTTTAACCTTCCCTCTTTTTGTTTTTTTATAAGGACTTATTTTCTCTCCCACTACCTACCTACCCCATAGTCCATTAAACAATTAAAAAAAACCTTTCATAATAAACAGGCAAGCAAAACAAATTACTACATTGGCCATGTCCTATGTGTCATTCTATATTTTATGTCTATCACCTTTACAGAGAGAGCATCCTTTTCAGTCCTCTGAAATTGTGATTTGTCATTTTATTGATCTTAAGTTGTAAAATTCTTTAAAGTTGCTTTTCTTTAATAGTGTTGATTCAGTATAAATTATTTTCCCATTTTCCTCTGAAACTTTCCATTTTTCATTTCTGACATTCCTAACTAATATTTTCTGTGGAAATAATTGAGCACTTAAAAATATCCCTTTTTGCCTATTAAGACAAACTCTTTTAAACTGAAAAAAAAGATGTCATAGTCAAGTGGCAATGTTAGTAAAAGAGCACAGAATAGAATTTTGTTGAGGAATTATGGAAATTAATATTTTCTTATGGTTATAGTCAAAGTGAAAGCTTTGATTTAGAGATTATATTCTCTATCAATTGCTTTGTGTGATGACCTCTCTCAGTGAAACACCAGTGGACTGGAAAAATTAATGTACCTTCAAAAGATGAGGTGAGTAACTTCCTTTGCACCCCCAAGATATATGTAGAGCTAAAGGATGAAGGTTAAATAAAGGGAAAAAACAGAAGAGAGGAAATTCTGCCTTGAAGGAAAAACAATGCCTGTGAAGTAAGTAAAAGAAAGGCTAAAGGTAAAGGTCAAGCCTTAGAAGTCATTCATACTATTAAAGGTGGTAAACCTTAAAGTAATAAAGGTGTCATCTGTAAGACTAGAGATTTTTCTCCCTCATCCATTTAGTGGATTCTCCCATATTAATTTAGTGCCTTCTATCCACTACTCTACATATTGTGGAGCTCCTGCTCCCAAGAGTTTATGGTCTAGTTGAGGAAATGACCTATGTTTGTATAGATACATGTGTATAATAGATATATGTAAATACATTTGCATATGAAAATTTAAGTCACAATGCAAGAGTATAAGACTAGTAGATCAATTATTAAAGGGTTAAGCAATATTTGGAAAAATATTCTTCCACACTTTGTAAACATATACCTCAAATGGTCTATAGTCTCCATCTTTAGATTCTCATCTGACTTGAAGGCTTGAAAAAGCCAGATGCCTGTGGAAACAGTGAATAGTCTAAAGCTCTTCATAGCACAAGGAGAGTTTTTAACCAAGAGGTTTCTTAGAAGACTGAGATCCCTGATATTTTTTTTTTTGGCAGTCTTTATGGCTCCAGGATGTAAGCCTCTAAACTCAGTCATGACAGGAAATACAAAGAGCATAGGGTTTGCCTTCAAAAATCTTAATAGTCAGATAAGACCTACATAGATTCAGATAATACCTACATATAAAGAATAAGTAATACAAAGCAGAACATATTTGACAAACAAAAAAATAAATAGTAAGTATTAGATAGTTATAAGACAAAAATTAGGACATTTGATATATAATAGAATTCTGGCTGTGAGATCAGAAGGCCTGAGACCAAATCCCAGTTATCACTTCTTTTGTGAGTTTGAGCAAACCATTTATTTTGGGGCCTCGTTATACTAAAATACAGGACTGGATTAGATGGCCTTCAACATCCTCAACTCTAAAGAATTTATGAAAGTAGAAGAAAGTAAAATTTGAGGTTGACCTTGAGGGGTAAATTTGGATGGAAATTTATTGGAAGATAGAGCTAACAGCTTCCAAAGGGTCCAGCATCAGACAGGTAATGATAATAATTGACTATTGTTTCTAAGTTCATTCACAAGTGAGGGCAAGTGCCAACCTAAAATGCTTTGACATATAATAATGAGAAATGGCTATGTTTAATGGTTGTTGAGGTTTTTTTTTTAATTTTCAAAACAAGAAAAAAAACTCCTAAAATATTTTTCCATCATTTTTTTCAGTAAATTAAGGAAAAACTCTAGTGTTTTTTTTGTATAGAAATCAAGTGACCTTGAGTTCCTAGATGTTCCAGTATTTCTGCTTTATAGTAACAAAGTTATATGTTGTTAGTAGTTATATGTAGTTAGTGAACAGTTTCCTGTCAGAATACATTTTACCAAAGTATATTTGTTTCACTTATAATGGTACTTGAAAACAGGAATTCCACTATTTTTTTCAGCTTTTTTGCATTTCAGTTGCCAAATTTTGCTCTGAAATGAAATCAATAATCAATTTTAAAAATGCTTGATTTCCCAGAACTTGCAGTATATGAAAAATCAGGTAAATTTCTCCTGAGGAAAAACTTAAATTTTACCTTGATAAACATACATTTTTCCTGTGGGAAAAAAATAAATTAAAATGTTTTTCCATACCACAAGATTAGATCATTTAGTTCTAATTAATTTTCAGGTCTGATTCCTTATAGATAATGATGGTAGTCTGTAAAATAACTATATAAGGTGAAGCATTTTTATATGTCATATCTAAACATGAAAGACTTTAGCTACCCAGACAATTGCAACCTTGTGCTACTTAATTTCCAAAATAAAATGTCATATTTATGAATGCAGACAGAAGCAAAGATTTAAGGGAAATTGAGCAGTTACAAATCATAAATAATTGAAATTAATCTCCCCATTCAATTAAAAAGAAATGGCTATATACTCTAACTTGTATCTTTCTCAGTATTTCATTAGCAGAAATTTCCAAGAGAAATTTTCTATGACACTGTCCCAATTTGACATCACCATTACCTTTAAAAGAGTGATTTTTCAGTATCTTTGGATTCTTATTCAGGTTCAGTCTCTATCTAGATGGTTTACCTTAGGTAAGTCACATAATCTCCCTTTGCAATTATTTCTTTATCTGCAAAATGCAAAAAGAGGAGACTATACCTAGTTTACAGGGAGTATTGTAGAAGAAGTTTAGAGCTTAGTAGAAGCTTGGAGTTTAGTAGATAATTTAGTAGATAATTATAATAATTAGTCCTCTAAATTCTTTGAACCTATTCACAAACACCATTGTAAAGATGAATACAAGGATAATTTTATGAACATGAAATGATAGTGGCACTAGTAAATGCATTCATTTTGAGACTTGTAACAACTGAATAGAATGAAGTAGATAAGTTGAGCACAGAAATACAAAGGAAGCTCAATATACAAATGTGTGTAGTAATATGTGTAGTAGCAAAGAAAACTTACCAGGTCAGGGTAATGCCAGCCATGAAAAGTTTTAATGAGTAAATATAATTATATAATGAATGATGTAATGAACTAGTCTAACTCAATCACTTGAATTTTCTAGAGAAAATATTTATATAATTACCAGATTTGGGGAGAAGAGAATAAAAGAATAGAAGAGGATAAACACTAGTAATGATTTATGCTTAGTTGTTAGCTTATATTGCAATACGCAATGTTTATCCAAAATGGTTTGTGTTTTTTTTTTAATCAATAAGACTGTTTCTGCCCTGAATGGGGATTATAACAAATAAAAACACCAAAATACATAGGAATGGGTGAAAGCATGTTTAATTAAAAGCAATGATAGCAGAGAGAAAAAAACAGTAAAAGCTCAATATTTGCCATCTTCAATGAGGATCAGTTTTAAAAGGTATGACTGATGGTTTCAGAAGTCTTTCTAAGAAGAAGTTTCACTTGACTGAGGATTTGAAAAGAGGGTGGCTGAAACTGAAAAATGACAGTTCAAGGCATATGAGACAACTATTTATCTGCAAAATACAAAAAAAAGGAGCCCTTTAAATGTCAGGTTTTCATCTTCCATTCCCATATCATACTTAATCACATGGAAGGTGAAAACCTAACATTTAAGAGGTTAATATGTTCGCTGCTAATCACAACTCTAATCTTATTCCCTCATTTATAGGTACATGTGAGACATGAGTCTACTGATGGAAATGTTTGAGATATTTTTGTTTTGTTTTTAACTTCTCGTGGCCAAGCGATCTTGCCTGTGTGTAGTTCCACTTTGAGGAACATGTGACATCTGTTTCCCTAGTCAGATGAATATTCACTTGCAAAATCACAACTTCTAGCAAAAATAATCCTCTCTCTTGAATTTTACAACTAAAAATCCTGCTTCTACTTTAGACTTGTAAAGCCAACATATGTCTGTCTTCCCAACAGTCTCAGACCTGGAGGATTTTTATATCCTTTCCAGGCCTTTGTTCTGAATCTCTCCTGGACACTAAGAATGAAGCCTGTGGTAGTGAGAGAGCCTTTCACAAAAGGTCAGAAACTGAGAGTTTAAAAAATAAAGCACAATGAAGCATAAACTCTGCTTCCCCATTTAGCTCTTTCATACCACATTGACCATTTTGGGAGCTAGATTTTTTTCTTTTACCCTAGGGCACGATAATAGAAACAAAATCTCATGTAACTGAAAGCTACATCCTTCAGTAATGTAGTTCTATAAGGAATGATGACCATTAAATTGAAACTCAACAGGCCACATCAACTAAGGCCATTTGGTTTAGTGAGCACTACAGATTCTCTTATTTTGCTTTGCCTTATCATTGATGGGTACAGACAAGGCTTATTAATCTTTCAAATAACAGTTGTGTGAATTAAGCAATGTCTTGAAAGAAGAGCATGAACCAAAAACAAACCATATTCATATCCCCCAGAAGACTTATTTGTAGGAATCAAATTGGTAGATATGGCTCATCTCATACTTAACAATCTTCCTAAGCTGATTTCAAAAAAGAAAAGAGAATATGTCCTTAAATTGCTTCACTTCTCCATCTAACAATGAAAAATCTTTTTAAGCACTTCCTATGTGGTGGGCATTGTGCTAAAGTGCTAGGGATACAAAGAGAGGAAAACAAAAAACAGCCCCTAGGGGAAACAACAAGCAACCATGTACAAACAAGCCCTTTTAAAAAGGATAAACTGAAGAGTTACTCTCATGATATACATGCTATATTAATATAACAGGAAAAAGTGAGGACTGGTTATATAGTACATCTTCCCCATTCTAAAACTGGTCTCCTTTGCTTCTGCACATTTACTCATGCCCAAGTGTTAGGAAGAAACTCAAGCTCAAGTGAAGGCCTTCTGTTTCATTGCCAGAGCTGAGACTTAGATAATGCAGAATTAAAAATCCAAAATATGAGTTTAAGTGAAAGGTCATGCAAAGTACCTTTGAATGTGAACCCTTGTGAGCCAGGCCTTCCCAGAAAGATGAGGTCCAGAGATACCAATCTCTTAGACATCTAGTTTACAGGTAGGAAATCAACTGAATAGCCCCATGAGCAAATAGTAGACCACTATTTGTTTGAAAGGTCAGAAATATATGTGTCATAACATCAAGTTCCTTTAAATATTAGATTTTGAATTTAAATTCATGATTTAGGTTAACCAGGACTTGAATTAAAAGTTGTAGTACACTACATTAATGACCCTACATTCTTAAATGTTGATTTTTGAAATTCCACTTATATTTATAAGACTTAAAATTTTTCCCAAGTACTTACAGAAATATGTTTTGGGTTTTTTTGCAAGGCAGTGGAATTAAGTGACTCATCTAAGGTCACGCAACTAAGTAAGTAAGTATCAAGTGTCTGATTTCAGATTTGGACGCAGATCCTCCTGACTTCAAGACTGGTGCACTGCACCACCCAGCTGTCCCCTAGAATTATGTTTTGCAGATATGTAAGTCAATTAGATTTTACCTTCAAGCAGACTTTAGATACAGAATTTTCCGTTCATCTGTAAAAGATAATTTATTTCAAACCAAGGAATTTTCAAGAGTTAAAAAAGGATGATGAAAATCTCTAGCTTTTCTAAAAATGACCAGAGTTCCAAAATTAGTGAACATTTAGCACATGTTATTAAAAACCATGAAGATTTATTTTGGATCTTTTTCTTCCTGTATCTTTATTCACTTCTTTTCCCACTTTTGAACCGAGAGTTACAAGTGAGGTTTGACCAATTATCAAAAAAATAGCCTTCTAGCATTTTTAGTGATACTCCTTATTCAGAGATTTGCTTTCCCCATATTGCTTATTAAACACTTCAATAATAGATTCAGGTGGTAAAATCATCAACTTCCCCATTTAGCTCTTTCATACCACATTGACCATTTTGGGAGCTAGATTTTTTTCTTTTACCCTAGGGCACAATAATAGAAACAAAATCTTATGTAACTGAAAGCTACATTCTTCAGTAATGTAGTTCTATAAGAAATGATGACCATTAAATTGAAACTCAACAGGCCACATCAACTAAGGCCATTTGGTTTAGTGAGCACTACAGATTCTCTTATTTTGCTTTACCTTATCATTGATGGGTACAGACAAGGCTTATTAATCTTTCAAATAACAGTTGTGTGAATTTTTTTATCAACTTGCTTCCTTTGATTCTACTCTAGCTTAATTAATTAAAAATATATAGGTCACTGATATACTAATTAAAAATCTTCCTAGTTAGGACAGGTGTCGTCCTTATGTCATATATGATATGACAATATGATTTACAAGTAGTCCCTAATTTCACAAATGAGTCATGTTCCAAAAGTTCCTTTTTACATCAGTATTTGAAACTTGGGACACATTTTCCCATTGAAGCAGTGTTATAACTGATGATTGTGTTAGTAGATTGGCCCAAATTAACTCTTGGGCTAGACTGAAAGGTGAATGCCATGTATAATTTTATTTCTCTAGGAAGATATATTCTGTGGCATAGAATAAGAAGGAACTTTGATTACTCTTTGAACATGTTCCATAATGAGTTCCCTTCAATGAGAAGGGAATCAGGTGTCATTGCTGACCAGGCTACCACTGGTGTACAATCAGTCAATAAGCATATATTGAGTGTCTACTCATGAACCCATCACTGCACTGAATAAAGGTTATATATACAAAGCAATGCAAACATAGTCCTTGCCCTCCAGTAGCTCTAAATCTGAGGGAGGCAACAAACAAACAACATATGTGCAGAATCAATAGGATAAGAGAGAAAGAACTAGAATGAAGAGGAATTGGGAATGACTTCCTGGAGAAGGTGGGTTTTGTGGAGGATTGAAGGAAGCCAGGGAAGTCAGAAGGTAGAGATGAGGAGGAAGAATATCCTAGGCATAGAAATAGCCAAAGAAAATGCTCAAAAGGAACATCTTGTTTATGGAACAACCAGGAGGCCAGAGTCACTGGATGAATGTATGTGAAGGAGTGTTAGGTATAAGAAGAATTGAGAGGAGGGGAGAGGAAGGGGCTATCTTATGAAGAGAACTTATATTGGACATTATTGATATGAAGGTAACAGTCAAGTCTGTCTCTTTGAATGTATATCATGAAGATAAATGTATTGGTGAGAGGAACAAAGTTCATTTACCATTCTCTACAAGTAGCTCAACTGGCAAGGGAAAAACAAATTGTTCATATATACAGATCATTCAGAATTTAAGTGTTCACACATAAAACATAATCTTACAATAACATTTAACATATTAATCACAACATAATTTTTCTTCAATTTAGAAGATACTTCACAATCTTTTCATATTCTTTAATTCAAAAGGTACTTCAGAGAAGTAATTATGAACATCATTTGTCAGTGAACTGTATGGTATTCCAATGTGCCAGTTCATGAAGAATTCTAGCTAATTAATTAGATGCTAGGTCAGTGGTACATTTGTTATATTGAGTTCAGTAACAACAGAAATATAAAGACACACAATTGCTTTTACAAAGCATACTAGGAGATAATGAGTGTACAGCAGTCTTAATAAACTGAATTTAGCCATGTAAAATTAAAGTGTGTGTATATATATATATATATATATACATATATATATTTTAAATGTATAGTGGAGTAAAGATTGTAATCAATATCATAGGATACTTCTGTTACTAAAAATGACAATAAATAATGATATCTTCTCATATGAAATCTAAGACTCCTGGCCATGGTTTTAATGACTAGATCAAATAGGTATAGCTGTTTAAATAACGTTCTATTATAACAAGCTTAAAAAGAGTCCCAAATTAAAGCTTCTTTTGAAGGAATTAGATATCATAAATCTCTTTAAACTTTCTGCTTTGTGGATATAAATATAGTCTTTAAGGTGAACCAAATATTTTCTATATTTGTCTCCCTCTGGGTCCCACTTAAATAAACATGTTATTCAAAAACACAGTCATCATTTCTTTTCATCCCTATATTGTCTCAAACCTTTATAGTCCATTGTATTTCTGGCAGAAAAAAGTTTTCAAGTTATTTTGTTAGTTTATTAAGGAAATTATGTGGTACCAAGATTTGGTGCATCATCCCAAACAAAGAAGAAATTTTCATTCTGGCAAATATCCCCTTCAACCTAGGCATGAACTCAATCTAGAACAAATGCTGAGTTTGAAATTAGATGATTAGGGTTAGAATCTAATTACTCTTCCACTTACTGCATAGATGACCTTGGCAAATCACCTCTTTTTGTCCCAATTTCCTCATCTGTAAAATGAGGATTAAACTAGATAGTCTATTGTTGCTTTCATATCTAAAACTCTAATTTTATTATCTATGATTGATGACCTGGGTTTAAGTCCCATATCTGTCTCTCTGTCTCTCTGTCTCTGTCTGTCTCTCTCTCTCTCTCTCTCTCTCTCATCAAGAAGTTATGGATTTAAATATTACTTCTGACACTAACTAGCCTCCTCAGTAAAATGGAAATATCAAAAGCAAGAGAGAGGGAAAGTTAAGGAAGGTTCCAAATTAGTCATTACTTCCTCATAAGATAGTTTCAAGTCTTAAATGAGATAATATATGTCTGTAAAGTTGCTTTTAACCTTTAAAGCTACTATTATCATTTTTAAGGAAGCAAAGATTAGAATAATTTTACACAATTAAAAATGTTTGTCTTAGGATGACTGGGTGGTGCAGTGGATAGATAGAGCACTGGCCCTGGAGTCAGGAGTACCTGAGTTCAAATCTGGCCTCAGACACTTAATAATTACTTAGCCTTGGGCAAGCCACTTAACCCCATTGTCTTACAATAAAAAAAAAAAACCTAAAAAATCCTTGTCTTGAAGCAGACAAATCTCTTCTTTTTCTACTTACATTGGTATTTTTTTAGGCTCCATTCTCAGATCTTTTGTGGTGGTCCTCCTCTTTTTTCAATTGGAATCCATGTGGTCTCTTACAGAGATGCCACAGTTTTAGGGGAAACAGCCATTTTTAGACCAGTAAATGCTTCTCCAACCAATTTTCCTTTCTGAAAAGAGAGACAGCCTCTGAAAGGAAACAAAACTTTGGTTGTTTGAATGTCCCCTCTTATCTCCTCTTCAGAAGGATGCTGGTCCTTTTCCAAGCCATGTCAGTGCCAAAGGACTAGCAGGCATTCCTATTGCAAATGAAAGTTCCCTGTGGCTTAAAGTCCTGTGAGGAGCTGAAGACCACTGTGCTTTTGACTCTGAGAAAATCAGAAACATGTGAAAGAAAGCTCAGAGTTTTATTTTGTTTTTTTAAATCCAAGCTATTGAATATCCCATTCTGCTCGGCCTATTCCCTCTCCAAGAACATATGCATATTCTCCTTTTGTTTAATGTATATTTTAGGGTTTGAATTATGGTATAACAACTTGTCTAGTTTCACAGAGAGAAATCTGCTATCGGCCTCCTGCCTAACACATAATGTGTGAATTATTGCAGTGTAATTCACATCTTGTCCTGCCTTATTACTTAATTTAGGATCCTGATTTACAGCATAATCCATTATGATGTAGCAGGAAATAGTAGTACAAGGCAATACAATATTCTTCTATAGAACATGAAGGGGTCAATCATAAAAATTGTACTGATAAGTTGCACAAATGATATCAAATGTGTCCTATTTCACAAATATCAAACTAGGTTAGTAATTACATTACACCTGAAAATGATATTGGCATCACATGTCCAAAATGAAAGTTCACATCTCCTCAAAACCTTTTCCTGCAAACTTCTTGTGAGGATGTTACTATCTTCCCAGTCACCCATGATCATAATATGAGTTATGCTTGACTTTTCCCCTCTCCCTTACCTCCTATGTCATTCATTCTTACATTCAGCAAGCATTTATTGCACCTTCCGTCTACTAAGCATTGTGCTAGGCCCTGGAGACACAAACAAAAATGAAACAGTCCCTGACCTCAAGGAACTTTCATTCTATTAAGAGAAATAGCATGTACATAGAAATTTAAAATAAATACAATAATTATTGGGGGATAGGGGAAGTTGCTACTTTGAGGATCCACATAAGTTGCTTATAGGAATTGATACTTTAGCTAATAAGGAAGCTAAGAATTCTAAGAGATGGAGATGTGAAGGGTGTTTTCATTCCAGTCTATGCAGAGGCATTGAGGTAGGTATGCATCTAGATGGCACCATGGGTAGAACCTGACCCTGAAGTCAGGAGGGCCAGTATTCAAATGTGGCCTCAGACATTTTATTAGCTGTGTGACTTTGGGCAAGTCATTTAACCCTGATTGCCTTGAATACAGGGCCATCTCCAGTCGTCCTGATTCCTATTCTGACCACTGGACCCAGTTGGCTCTGGAGGAGTAAGTGAAGCTGGTGACTTAGCCCAGCCCCCCCCCCCACTCAAATCCAATTCATGTGTTTGTCATGGCATCACCTCCCCTGATGTCATGGTCTTCTTTTGAGATGAAAGGACAAACATCATCATCATCATCATTAATGGTAGCCAGTGGGATGTCACATATAGGGAACAACAAGTTTGACAATAATCAAATGAATGTAGAATATGTGAAATAAAATGCATTAAACCTAGAAAATTAGACTAGAACCAGTCTGTGAAGTATTTTAAAAGGTTAGTTGGTAGATTATCAATGAAGCAAGAAGGTGCCATTAGTATTTACTGAACAAGAAAGACATGGTTAGAACTTTATTGTAAAAGCATTGTATTTGACAACAGTGTGGAAAATTTATTAGAAAGAGGAGAGACTACAGACAGGGAGACCACTTAGAAAGTTATTACAATAGTCCAAGTGGGAAGTGATAAGGACAATAGCTATGTGAGAGAAGAGGAAGGGACAAATGGAAAATATATTACAGAAGGTGAATTAAAATGCAAGTTTTGGCAGCTGATTAGCATTATTGAATTCCTTGCTCTACTTATCTAAAGTTGTAGAACTTGGTTAAGTAAGGAATATGATACTCCCTGTATAAATAGAGAATTTAGGATAATATGGGGGGGTGAAGGTAAAAGATAATGAGTTCTGTTTTAAACACGTTAAATTTGAGGTGCTTATGGGATATCCAATTGGCAATGTCCAATAATAGTTTGTGTTGCAGGACTAGAGTTTAGGAAAGAGAGTGGGATTGGATATGTAGACAGGAGAATCAGATGCCTAGAAGTGATAATTAAGTCCATAGAATCTGATGATTTCAAATAATCAAAAAAAAGAGTAAAAAGAGAAGAAATTATCCAAAACAAGGCCTAAATGCATAAAGGTGATACAAGGATGATGATTCATCTCAAAGAAAATAGTAGAGGCCAGATTAACCAGAAGAGAACCAAGAAGTGGAGAAAAATAAGGATTGAGAATGGCCATCAAATTCAACTGAATTCATTAGTAGCTTTGGAGAAATAATTTTCAAATGAAAAGTGAGATTAGAAGTCAGATTGCAAGAGATTATTATTAAGAAGGGAGTGTAAAATGAGAAATTGGAGGCAGCGAGTATAACTGATAGATTTTTTTTTCTTTGATTTTTGGCTGTGAAAGGGAAGATATAGTACAGTGGATAATAAAAGTCTAATTTTACCTCTGCTGTGTTATATCCATTTCTTTGTTTACTCAAAAAGCAATTCTCTGATTCAAGTCTTTATTACCTCTCATGTAGACTGTATTAATGACTTCCTAAGAAGTCTTCCTAACTCTCCTCTTGCTATCCAGTCTACCCTTCACACAAAATTCTAATCTTCCTGAAGCACAAATCTGACCATGTCACTCCTCTGCTCAAAAACCTCTGGTGACTCCCTAACTCCTTAGGCTGAAATTCAAAATTCTTCTCAATCTTGCTCCTGTTTTTCACATTTCTTCATTTCATATATTCTAAATGTTAGCCAAACAGGACAATTTGAAGGTGTGTTGCATGTACCTCTGTGGGCTCATTAAACTGTCTCCCAAATCTTGACTCAACTCTGCTCCTCTGGATTCCTGATTTCAAGATTTAGCCCCCATTCCACCTCCTTTTTAAAGACTTCCATATCATCTTTCCATCACCATTCCCCAAACTCATAACATTCTTCCTTCTCAAATTACCTTCTTTATACTTTTCCTCATACATACTGAAATAAAAAAAGAAGTAGAAAGGAAGGGAGGAATAATATCAATGAAACTTTTTAAAATAACAAGAAAAAAAGTTCAGAATAGCATAAAATATAAATGGAATATAAATCATAAGTATATTAAATTCATATATGTGAATGTAAATATAACTTAGTGTGTGTATAAAAATATGGGAGTTGTGTATTTCTAAGAAGAACATGATATAAGATATATGTGTGTGTATGTGTGTGTGTGTGTGTGTGTGTGTATGAGGGGTGTGTGTGTGTGTTCCTACGAAAAACATGATATAAGATATGCGGTTTCATATTCAATGTCTATATGGAAATGTTCAATTTTAAAAATGCCAAGTTAACAAAATTATTTATAAAATAAAGAGGAAGCAAAATGTTTTGCTTTGGGAAGTATACCAAATACTAGAACAATGCTTATGTGTATGTATATGGGTATTATGTGAGTATGTATATACATTAAGAGGGAACCAGAGTTACTTTTTGAGTTTTATGCAGATGACTGGCTGTAGACAAAGGATGGAGGTAGGCTATGCCCTAGGGCATTGTGTCAAACTCAAATAGAAACATATCCCTTTAGGTCATATTGATTCAGAAAACCATAAATTTATTTTATGTTTTATTATTTTTTTTTAATTTTGTTAAGCATTTCCCCATTACATTTAAATATTTTCATTTGACCTCTCCACCTCAGGGGCAGAGTAATTGTTTCTGCTGACCTTTTTCATAGGTAACTGAGTAAAATCTGATTCTGTCCTTTACATCTGAAGAGTTTTAACATTTCTATAGCTCTTTTTTGGGGGGGGGGCAGGTTTGCAAGTCAGTGGGGTTAAGCAACTTGCTCAAAGTCACATAGCTGGGTAATTATTGTCAGAGACAGAATTTGAACTCAGATCCTCCTGACTCCAGGGTAGATGCTCTATCCACTGCATCTTTTTGTCTTTCTAACCTTCAATTTTGATGAAGTACAATTAGGGGACACTATCATAATAGTGGATATAAATGGCAGACAGACAGCCTTGATGTTCAGAATTAAGTTCAAGTTAACTTCTGACATATATTATCAAAGTGGAATCCCTGAGCAAGTCAATTAATTTCTGAGTGTCCCGAGTTTCTTTCTAAGGCCATACTAATTACATAGAAGATGCCAACCTGCACTGGCAGAAGGGTTTCCTCATTAGAAGTTTCTTATAACAATGAAAACATAAATCTTTTTTCTTCCCATCACCCCCACCACCACAAAAAAAGTTAGATATTCCATAAAGTTATAGCACTTTTTAACAAGGGTGTTCTTACTTTACTGAGGCCAGGAATTGATATAATTTTATAAAAATTATATAAGAATAAGTAGAAGTAAGAATATAGGCAAATTAACCTCCCTATTGGGGATTAATGGATTATTACTACTTAGCATTTGGACAGTATTTGGACATGTATTCCATAGTTTCTTTTACTTGTTATAGTCTTATTCACCTACTGATAAAAATTCCTTTTTTTTTTTTTAGTTTCTTTTGGTTAGGTATTCTGAGAATCAATTGCTGCAGCTATATGTTTTGGCATCCAAAGCACCTGCTATGTACATAGTACTCTACTAAAATGTGAAGAAAGATTATCAATTTAGAAATAATCTTTTCATCATAGAGCTGATAGCATACTCCCCCCCCAAATGAGGTGAATATAACAGAAAACAGAATGTTATAAAATAAGTGGATACAAAATGCTATTCAGAATCCAAGGGGAAAAAGTTATCTATCTAGAAAACCAGTTTATAATCTTATGAAGTAGATAGCAGTTGAGCTGGACCTTGACTCTTAGAAGCATCTGCAATGCAATGCCTCTCATTAGTTGTAATAGAATAGTATCTAGAAATGCTTTCTTTATATTGTGCCTATATATCCTGTAACTTAGTTAAGATTTATACAACTAGTTTGTCTATATGTGAGTAAAATCCTAAGACTTACTTTTAATGGATTCTTAGTAATATGCCTCCTGCAGGTAGACTCCAGGTGTGGACTGAAGCATATATTTTTAGACTTGTTACAAGTAAGAGTATGTGGAATGACAGCAGTATAAGAAAAATTTTAAATGAAAGAACATCAAGAAAACATTTTAAAAGATAAAAATGTCATTTTTTAAAGCTTCTACCAAGCACACATTCCAGTGGTTTCTCATTGCTGTAACATAGCATTGTCTCCTTTTGTCCAAGAATATGATTTCTTTATATAGTAGGGAGCCCTTAATGAGTAAAGCTCTTTCCCAATAGAAATCTAAAACTATCTGCAGTCTTAGAGAATTACCTAAAAGCATAGAAAGGTAAAGTGATTTTACTCAGGGTCAAATAGACAGCATCCTCCAGAGGAAGAATTCAACCACAAACCTGAATTTGTTATTTATGTTATATGCCAATCAATGAAAAGTAGTTTCTGATATCTAATACTAGCTCCAAAGTCATATCTTGTTAAGTATTTGAAAGATGTTAAACTTTTAAGCCTGCAATGAAGTGGCTGCATTTATTATAAATTCCTTATATAATCTATATGGATCACAGAATCCAACTTCAAAAGGATAATCTTTCTGTAGTTCCTTATGGCAGTGACTTAGTCCTAAACTTCCATCATAAACCCCTCCATTTCCAGATGATGATGAGGTTGTCATATATCTTCTGATTGACATTAAAATCAATACCTGAGGCGGCTAGGTTGCGCAGTGGATAGAGCATTGGCCTTGAAGTCAGGAGTACCTTGAGTTCAAATCCGGCCTCAGACACTTAATTACCTAGCCTTGTGGCCTTGGGCAAGCCACTTAACCCCGTTGCCTTGAAAAATCTAAAAAAAAAAAAATCAATACCTAATGAGTTAAAACTCCTAATAGATAAAAATAACTGATCAATTTTCATGATTTGAGAATTGTTCAATGTATGTCTCTCTTGGAAATTTGGTTGGAGTAATTGACATTTTAAGTGCATTTAAATTTTTTTAAGCATCTCACTTTTCATCTACATTTCATTAAACAAAGCAATATTAACAATGTTTATCTTTTTGTATTCAATTCTAGCTGGACAACTCAGCCAGTCAGCACATTTATCTCTCCAGTTGCCTTATAATGTACTGGGTTTAGGTAGAAGTGCAAATTTTCTTGATCACCTTTATGTTGGCATTCCTCGTCCATTAGGAGAAAAAGTAAGTTGAGTTTATATTTGCTGCCTACAGTCGTCTATCATTTTGTTTCTAAATAATTTTCAAGTTACTCTATTTTTAAAAATAAATTAACTAATTGAGACTATAGTCATAACACCTCAAGCACACAATCACTAGAAAATAAAAGTAGCATTTTAATGAGATCAAAAAACAATCCTTCCCTGAAAAGGTTAGGATAACTGTTTGCCAAGAATTGGCATAGGAATAATTGCCTTGATTTTGACCTTATATAAAGGTATAAACATACTTAATAACAGCTACCCATAATTCAATCCAGATAACCTTTCAGTTCAATTTAGCAAAAAATTTAGCACTTTTTAGTGTAAGGCAGAAGTGTCAAATATGATGTATTTCAAATGAGAACCAGATTAAAACTCAGAAATATGTAAATAAATAAAAATATAATAAAACACAGATGATGTTAATATGTGCTTTTTTAAGTCAAAATGTAGTCCTTAGATACCTTTTAGTATTCTTTGTATATAAAGTTATATATTGTTGTAAGGTACTATACCATTCTACTTAAAAAACAAATTGAGTTTGAGAGTGCTTATGTGAATTAGAATAAAATTGTTTTATTCTATTACCTAAAAGTTTAAATTTCTTAAATTCTTTTTCTAGGCTATACGAAAACAAGAGTGGACTGCAATCATCCCCAACTCCCAACTCATCGTAATTCCATATCCACACAATGTTCCTCGGAGGTAATGGCAATGCTTGAACTAAATTTGGTAAAAATACTTTCAACTGTGCAAATCAGAGATGCAGTTACATCTCAGAGAAAACCTCTCTAGTTCCTGCTGTGCTCCAGTATGAGTGCCATTACTTAATTTCTTTAAAGGAAACCTTAAAAGACTAAGCATGCCTACAGAAAAGGTCTTTGACACTTTTCATGAAGAACAAATTAAATTCTATTAGAAGAACAGCAGGTTAACTAATTTGAAATTTATACATGTATTAGTTAAATAAATTGCTCTTTATTCAACATTTGCATCTTCTGGAATTTCAGGGTAATAATAGTTTAGTAGAAATAGTTTTCTAAATATGTACTGCTGTTTATTTGTATTTGCAATGGACTGAACCATTTATTTTTCAATTCTAAGTGTTATCATTTTCTTATGTTAATTCTATTCTCTTTTTAAAGTACCATATAATGAAGTTAAATAAGTTTTAAATTGTTTTTAAAAGTTTTAAAATAAAATGTGAAAAATAAAGTGAATATTAGCCAGGTTTTTAATCATGAGAGGATACATAGGCTAAGTTTTTCTACTCCCTGAAAAATGAATCTAGATCTATGAGTGAGTTCTTATTCTATTATAGCGATAGTGCTGAAAGTTGATACATGTCAGAAGTGTGACTGGTGGGGCAGCTAGGTGGCTCAGTGGATAGAGCACTGGCCCTGGAGTCAGGAGTACCTGAGTTCAAATCCAGACTCAGACACTTAATAATTACCCAGCTGTGTGGCCTTGAACAAGCCACTTAACCCCACTGCCTTGCAAAAGCCTTCAAAAAAGAAGTGTGACTAGAACATAAGCCTTGGTGTGTGGTGGCCAGCCTTCTGTACTACATCACACCTCATCTAAAACTAGCTGTTTGTTAAAGGAATAGAAGGCCTTTTTTTAATGGATTTGTGTGCTTTAATTCAGTATTAAACTAGGGATAAGAGCCTCCTAATATAGTAGATAAACTACTGGTTTTGGAATCAGTTCGGAATTCAACTCCTGCCTCAGGCAATTACTAGCTTTGTGACCCTGGACAAGTTTCACTTAATTGTTATGCACCTCAGATTCCTCATTTGTAAAATGAGGATAAAATTAATACTTAACTAACTTCCTAGGTTCTTGTAAAAGCCAAATGAGATAACATATTTAACATTTGCAAAATACTATGAGCTATATATTGTTGTTCAATCATGTCTGGCTCTTCATAACCTAAGAATCATACTTTCTGTGAGGTTTTCTTGGCAAAGATAATGGAGTGATTTGCCATTTCCTTCTCCAGTGGATTAAGGCAAACAGCTTTAAGTGACTTACCCAAGGTCTCACAGCTAGTAAGCATCTGAGGCCATATTTGCACTCAGGTCTTCTAACAACAAGGCCAGCTTTCTATTCAATGGGCCATTCAGCTGCCTGATAGTATATAAAAATATATGCATATATGTACTATTCTCTCCATATATATAGAGAGTGAAAATATATAATGCTTTGAAATATTCTAGTTGGTAGTGGTAAAATTACTGTAATTAATAGACATGGATAGAGATTTTGGTTTGAGGGGCAAAGGGGAGAATAGTAAAAGTGACTCGTACTTTCTGTATACAATAGTATATTGATAATTGTTAGATGTAAGAAAACTATATTATAATTCAACTGAATCAAAATGGAGCTAGGAAAAAAAAAGACCACATCCCTTCCCATTTTTGTAAATTAGGTAATATGAGGATAATGTAATTAATAGTATTCTCTTTCTTCAGGTACTTCTTCATTGAATTTTCATTTCCATTTCTGTTAAATCTCTTTCTACTCCAAAACCCTAAATATTTTTATCATCTTGTTGTTTCAGAATAAATTATTTTTTCAAATTTATTTCAACATTGATTTCAGCTTTCAGTATATTTTGTAATGTATTGACTAGCAGCTAAACTTACTGGTCAATAAATTTTAATCATGGTCCTCTGACAAGTCAATATTACTTGCTATTCATCAGAATCTTCTTAACTTTATTAGAATTTTTAAATGAATATATAATTTTCTCAAAGAGAACAGAAAGTTCTCTTTTTTTGTATATCAGTCCCTAAAGCATTGCTTATAAACTATGAGCTAACTAGGATGTACAACGTGGACTTTTGATCTAGGCCTTGGGTTTTGTGGTATTTTTTTGTGGCTGATTTCAACATAAATCCAAAGTATGTTTCCTACCTCATTTTGATAGAAATCAATGAAATAAATAAATAATGAAAATAAATGTAAACACCAACAAATATTGGAGAGCATTTTATGAAGTAAATGTACTTTCAAGGCTTTTCATATCTGGTTATTTTAAAAGATAATCATACAGAGTTTCACATATATGGATAATGTTCAATAAAGTATTACACTCTAATGTTAGTCATTTACATACATACATATAAATAGATATATAAAAGTCTTAAAGAAGTCATTCAACTTCAGATTTAATATCTAAAAGATCTAATTCAATACTGAAGTTGCTAAGTAAAGTGCATTTATTTTAAATAAAGTTTTTAACAAATAATTCTTTATAGCCAACTACATTTTTATAGTCACTTAATTGACTAAAAGATATAGAGAATAAAAGATCCCATTGTGTTTGTTATTTAGTCATCTTTGACCCTATAGGAAAATATTTAGCCTTAAAGTTTCTTGTCTTACAAAGTCTTGAATGCATGTGTTAAGATCACATAAGATTTCTTGATAAGTATCTCAAAAATAACCATATTCTAAAATCCCTTAATTATTAACTCCTGGCAAGATGCAAAATAGAGAGCTGTGTGTGTGTCTGTAACTAAAGGTATTCTCTACTTTCATAGAGGATGCCTTGAACAAGATCAAAAAGGGAAAAGGATCCCCTAAAAAATGATGAGATCCTACAGATACTCCTGTTTAGATATTGTATTGATTTCATCAAGTCTCCCAGAACATTATGTAACCACCTCGATAAGATCCATGATTTTGGAAAAGAGATCATCAGCCCAGCCATCCATGCAAAATTTAAAAAAAAAAAAAGGAGATTTTGAAAAATGTCTATTATCAAGACTATGGCATGCAATTAGATGGTTAGCACAGAGTTATACATTAGTAAACATATATGAGACAGGCACTGCCTTATGGACAATATTGAAACCAAAATTGACCAAGAGCAGCAGGCTGGATTACTCATTGATTTTTTTTTTTTTAGATTTTTCAAGGCAATGGGGTTAAATGGCTTGCCCAAGGCCACACGGCTAGGTAATTATTAAGTGTCTGAGGCTGGATTTGAACTCAGGTACTCCTGACTCCAAGGCCAGTGCTCTATCCAGTGTGCCACCTAGCTACCCCGTACTCATTGATTTTTAATGGTCCTGGGCAGCTCCCTCTTAATAGGCTCCAACTTTTCAACAAACAATCATTCAAACAACAAGGAATTATTATCTGTCACATCTCAGGTACATTGCTTGGCATCAAGAATATATGTATAAAGACAAAGAACAAAATAATCTAATTGGAGAAATGGGTATTTGTTCTAATTGGAGAAACAAAAAAATTCACACACACACATATTTATATATTTACATTTATATACTTAACGTTTATATTTATATATACATACACATAGCATAAGGCAAAGAAAGTGTTCTGCTGATAATGCTCTGTTGCATTTTGGGCTAACCAATCCCAGAGTAATTGTCTCAAAGTGGCAATGGAGAAGCATAGAGAGGTATACATAGCCTGCCGCTTATTTCCAGTGATGATTTGTGCTCAGGATGGAGGAACAGGAATATAAGCAAGGAATTATATGGTCATGAAATGTGATAAATTAGTAATATAAGCTCAAGAGATAGAAGATAGATAACCCAACCATCCAACTAGTACCCAAGAAATGAGAAGACTTCTAGGAAAGAATCCACCATGTTGGATATATATTCTCTATGGAAGATCTTTGAAAAAATATGGACAAGAATCACATAAGATGTGAAGATTATGGATTGATTGCCATTTGAACTAATGAGAAAACACAATAAAATAACACATCAGTAAAATAGATTCATATGAGAGTAATTCTTTGAACAGTACATTTGTACATAGAATTCCCCAAGGGTTTGTTTGTGGCCCTCTACCATCCAATATTATTGTCAGTGACTTAGATGAAAGAATAGAATTCTTATTAAATTAAAACCTTATTAAATAAAGTGACATAAAATTAGGTTAAATTACCAATACATTGGATGATAGGATCTAAAAATGACCCTTAATAAGATAAAACTGTGGATTAAATCTAATAGAAATTTTTTAAAGGGGATTGATATACTTAATTCCAAAAAAAAAATTTAATAAGGATAGGCAATATAAAGACTGCCTACATAACAGTATATGGTTTTAAAAGATGGGAGGGAGAAGAGTCCTAGGGCTTTTAGTAATCTGTCAGCCCAGCTGGTGGCACGTAGATAGAATGCAGTAGATAGAAGACCTGAGTTCAAAATCCACCCTCAAGAAGTTACTGTGTGCCCCTGGGCAAGTTACATTAAACCTGTTTGTCTTGTTTTTTTGAGCTGGAGAAGGAAATGACAACCCACTTCAGTCTCTTTGCCATGAAAATCCCAAATAGGATCCAGAACAACAAAAATGATTTAAAGTGTGAAAGGGCAACCAAAGATGCTATGTTGATTGTGAGGTCATTCTCAGCATTATAGTTTTAGTACACTACCCTGATCACACAAAGTCACAGGAACATTTTATAAATAAAAAGAACTTCCAGGGTCATTCCACTGCTTCCATTGTACAGATTAGGGAATATGGCAAAGCCATGATTCAAACAAAAGTTCTCGTACTCTAAATCCAATAGTTTCTCCCCCTCATCACTCTGCTTCTTTGTTATATGAAATATTGTGTTTAATTCCCAGTACCACATTTTAAAAAGAACACTAATAAATTGGGGTATGTCCAGAGGTGGATGGCCAGAATAGTGAGGTAACTAGGGATCATGGCAGGCCAATAGAAGATCAGCAGAAGAAATTGGGAGTTTGTCCCAAAGAATACTTGAAAGAGATATCGAACTTCAAATATTTATTATTAGTCATGATGCAGACAAGAGATTAAATTTGTTAACTCTTGGCTCCAAGAAGCAAAACTAGATAGGAAAAAATTGCAAAGAGCTAAGCAGATATTTAGTGTAAGGGAAATCATCTTACTCATTCGAGCCATCCAAAAGAAGAACTTGATGCCCCTTAAAAATGGCCAAATTTCTTCACGTCGACCCATGTGCCCATTTATCAGGGATAATTATGTAAAAGGATTCTGTTTTAGGAACAACATGGACTGTGTGATCTCTTCAGGCTCTGAAATGCTATGATTCTGTAACTGTTTAAAGTACCTCTGAACACTTCCTTAATAATAATAGTGCTCAGGGCAGCTAGGTGGCACAGTAGATAGAGCAGGGATTAGCCCTGAAGTTAAGAGGATTGAGTTCAAGTCCAGCCTCAGACATTTAATAATTACTTAGCTGTGTGACCTTGAGCACTTAACCCTATTACCTTACAAAAACATAATAATAATAATAACAACAATAATAATAATAATAGCAGCAATAATAGAGCTTCCTAGTTTACATATTTTTTCTTACAACAACTCTGTGAGGTAGGGAGTATATCATCATTCCCAATTGACCATTGATGTAACTAAGGCACAAGGAAGTTACCTGACTTGCTTGGGATCATATACCAAGTTGGGGGAAGAGCTAGAGTCCAAACCCAGTTCAACTACACCATGCTGGGTCTCCTTGGGAATAGTAATTCAGATGTTAACTTCAGAAAAAATTGGGGCAGCTAGGTGGTGCAGTGGATAGAGCACTGGCCCTGAAGTCAGGAGTACCTGACAAATCCGTCCTCAGACACTTAATGATAATTACCTAGCTGTGTGGCCTTGGGCAAGCCACTTAACCCCTTTTGCCTTGCAAAAAAAAAAAAAACTAAAAAAAAAAAAAGTAAATTATCTAGTTGAAAAATTTAATTTTATGTTTGAGTAAAAATTCTCAAGCCCTAAAATCTAGCACCACAAACCAAACTAGACAATATTTTTTTTTTTGAGACAGTCGGGGTTAAATGACTTGCTTTGCATAACCCAGTAAAATTGAGGTCAATTTTCCAGGCTCCAGAAACAGATTCTATCCACTGTGCCTTGTAGATGCATACATAGCGATATCTAAACTTTTGTTATGCTTTTTGTTTAATTAAAATGATCACATGTTGGTTGATTTCTGTGGAAATAAGCGATTTTCATATTCTCTCTTCTGATCTTTAGCTGGAGTGCTAAATTGTATCTGACCCCTAGTAACATCGTACTGTTGACTGCTATAGCTCTCATCGGTGTCTGTGTTTTCATCTTGGCAATAATTGGCATATTACATTGGCAGGAAAAGGTATGTATATTCAATTAATTGATAATTTAACTTTGGATGGTATCATGCTAATTGTCACAGCAGTATTAAGTAGAGCAGTATTCATTTAAAATGTATTGTGAAAACTCAAAATAAATAAAATCTTTAAGTACAAAAATTAAAAAATAAAAAAATAAAATGTATTGTGTCTAGGAATTGCTGCTTTAAAAAAAAAATCACTTTCTGCCCAGAATCTTATCTTCCCTAATAAGACTATCATTTATATCTTTCTGATTAGTCAAACAAACTTTTCAGATTATCAGCACAGTTCTAGAAGATGAATAATTTATATTAAAGCAATTTAGAGACCTAGAGCTTATTTTATGAAAGTATACTATTAAAGGCTATGTTTCCTTGAAAAAAATTATAATACTTAAATATTTCTTTCCCTTCTACTGGTTAGGATTGTTACATTATCCTTGTTTTGCAGATAAACCAAGACACAAGGAAGTTAAATATTTTACCCAAGATTAAAGTGGCAAGCCTCCTTTTTTGCTGTTCTCTGTACTAAACTAAATTACTTTCTGTGCTTTCAAGCCATCAAGCTGAAGGAAAAAAACTTAAAAGTGGAGAAATACAGGAAAAAGGATTTTTTGTGCTCAATTTCACATAAAGTAATACTGAAGATCAACAATGAATTCCTTAATAGTGGGTTTTACAAGTTTTTTTAAGCTAAAATTGCTACTTTACTTCAATTTTTAATGTCATAGTTCTCTCTTTTCATTTTTCTGCTCCCACTTTGTTTTTTCATCTCCACCTGACAAAGCAGGCAAAGTTAACTTCTGATCTAATTGTAATCATTATTGTCCATGTAAATTACAGTTTTTTTACTTAGCATAACTTTTTCATTCTTCCAAGAGGAAAAAAAATACAGTCATTGTATCGATAAGGTTTCATACACTTGATTTTCTAAAAATGATCATTCCTCTAAGTATCTGAAATGTTAACATGAAACCTATATTCAACTATGTGAGATTGAGATTCATCTTGATAGTTAAGACTCAGGATAACAGCCAATCTTTAACATATTTTGTTTTCTAAATAGCAGAAAGCAAATGATCTGAAATATTACACAGGGCCATTTGACTTTTACAGAAAAATAATAACAAATATATGAATTTCTCAAGAGATCTGATTACCAGTATACATATCCCACAGAAATACCATGTCAGAAAATCACAGATTAAAAAAAAAATACAAGTGTATGACAACTTATCATTTAACCAAAGAATGATGAAAAGGCTATATGTATACATATATACAAATGTATACCCAGTTCAATTTGTTAACATGAATTTTAGGAATATAAAAGGATGATTCAAAATGATTCTGTCACTGGGTTGCCTTAAAATTAAAAATCTATAATAGTTCAAATGTTATTATGTAATATAAGTTGGTAAATTAATTTAAGTACTTAAAATATTTCCTTAGAAAGTGGTTTAAAATCCACACTTGGTATCATTAATAGCAAAACATATAACCATGGCCTACAGTGATTTTGAGATTACTATAATATAAACTCACCTATTAGTCTTTAATGAGCCAATAATGAAAGAGAAAAAACTTGGACTTATTAACATATTTGGAAGATAGCAGAATATGCATTGAAATATCTAAAATTTCTACAAACTTTATTTTTCAGAAAGCAGATGATAGAGAAAAACGCCAAGAAGCCCATCGGTTTCACTTTGATGCTATGTGACCTATGTGATAATGAAATTGCTGTTCATTTGTTTTATCAAAATACTAACTACTAGCTCAAAGAAAGGAATGTGAAGATGGTTATTTTGAATGATCTATTTATAAATATTGCAATCCTTAGTATTTATTTGATTAAAGTATTAAGATGTAAAAATGTGAAACAAGGTCTTTTTGGTAAGCACTTTGAACAGGATAATTTTTGGTCTCTGTTAAATAAAGTTGTACTTTTTTTTCCACAGTCAGGGTCCTATTGCATGTACTGTGCTATTTATAAAACTGAAAATCTTCCAAAAATAATTACAGAAAAGGCATCATGTGTAAATAAAAATGATTTAAATGAGTAGTTTTTGTGTCTGAGCTATGTGTATTGACATATTTCTGTGATGCAAATTATATTTTTATAAATGGTCCTTAGGGAAAGAGGTATCCTTTTTGGGGGGTGGGGGGTGTTTGCAAGGCAATGGGGTTAAGTGACTTGCCCAAGATCACACAACTAGGTAATTATTAAGTGTCTGAGGCCAAATTTGAACTCAGATCCACCTGACTCCAGGGCAAGTGCTCTATCCACTACACTGCCTAGCTATCCCTGGGAAAAAGGTATCAAAGGACTCACGCATCTGTTATGATAGGTGTTATCAATTTGATCTCATCTTTTTTTTAAGGCTATCCATGCAATGAAATCTATACTTCTAAGTAGAAAAAATGCATAGCATAGATTTTTATAGCATCTTTAAATATGATTGCACAAAACCTGGAAGCAACCTTAAATGTCCAGTAGTAGAGGGAGGTTAAATAAACTCTGGCATATTGATTTAATAGTATATTATGATGCCTTCAAGACTGACAAGCCTAAGAAATACAAAGAAATTTATAAAGCCATTTAGAAAATAAAGCAAAATTGAACAATCAAACCAGAAGAACAGAATGTATATACTAACTACAACCATAGTTAAAAGGAAAAGTAAATGAGAATGAATTAACAAAGAACATTGATAGATCCTCAGAGGGAGTGACTGAAAAGTTACACTTTGGTGGGGTTTTACCCCCACCCCCAAACAGCCCCAAAGACTTGGAAGTGCTGTAAAAATTAGTCTTGGATTGTGGAAATGAGTAAACAACAGAAAAAGAAGGATCTGACTATAGAGAATTACTTCAGTCCTATGGAAGATCAAAACACATACTCAGATGATGAGAAACTCTAAGCTTCCATATCCAAAACCTCCAAGAGAAATAGAAAATGGGCTCAGACTGTGGATGAGCTCAAAAAAGACTTTGAAAAGGAATTAAGGTTGGTGGAGGAAAATTTGGGAGGAGGAATGACAGCAATGCAGAAAAATCATGAAAACCAAATCAAAAGCTTGGTGAAAGATATACAAAAAAATATTGAAGAAAAATAATGTGCTAAAAACCACTTTAGGCCTAATGGAAAAAAAAAAAAGGCAAATGAGGAGAAGAATGCCTTAAAAAGCAGAATTGACCAGTTGGAAAAGGAGATAAAAAAAGCTCTCTGAAGAAAAGAACTCCTTCAAATGCAAAATGGAACTAGAGGAAGCTGATGACTTTGCAAGAAAGCAGGAAGAAATAAAACTCTTCCAAAAAAAGCGAAAAATTAGAAGAAAATGTGAAATATCTTATTGGAAAACCTTGAAAAAAGACCCAGAAAGAATAATTTGAAAATCATTGAGCTATCTGAAAGCCATGACCAGGAGAAGAGCCTAGACTTCATTTTTCAAGAAATAATGCAGCACAATTGCCCTGAGATCCTAGAAGCAGAGGGTAAATAGAAATTGAAGGAATTCACTGGTCATCCCCTGAAAGGGATCCCAAATAAAAACTTCCAGGAATATTATAGCCGAATTCCTAAACTCCCAAATCAAAGAGAAAATTCTAAAAGCTGCCAGAAAAAGACAATTCAACTACAAAGACTCCATAGTCAGGATTACACAGGATCTGGCAGCATCTACATTAAGGGCTTTTAGGGATTGGAATATGATATTCCCCAAAGGCAAAAGATCTTGATTTGCAACCGAGAATCAACTACCCAGCAAAACTGAACATCCTTTTTCAGGGGAAAAGATGGTTTTCAAAGAAACAGGGGACTTTCAAATTTTCCCAACAAGATGACCAGAGCTAAATAGAAAGTTTGATCTCCAAGTACAGGATGCTGGTGAACCATAGAGGCAGTGGAAGAGAGGAACTAACTATGAGGAACTTGCTGATGTTGAACTGTATTCCTGCATGGGAAGAAGTTATTGATAACTCATATAAAGTTTCTCATTTATAAGAGCTGTTAGAAGGAGCATATAGAGACAGGACATAGGAAGGAGTGGAATATGATGGTATGATGTAGTAAAGGGATGGAGTCAATGGGTGATGGGGGAAAGTACTTGGAGGAAAGAAAAGGAGATGAAGAAGAAGCTGAGAGATTTCACATGAGGCAAAAATGTCTTTTTCAATGGAGGTGGGGGAGGCGAGGGGGAATGAGTGAGCCTTCATTCTCATAGGAAATGGCTCAGGGAGGAAATGACATACACACTTAATAGGGTGAGGAAATCTGTCTTGCCCTGGAGAAGGATGGGAGGAAAGGGACGGGATGAGGGGGAATGGGGGTTGGGAAGGGGGGAATAGGTGATAGAAGAGAGGGAAAATTGAGAGAGAGGGCACTCAGATGCAACACACTTTTGGACAGGGCCAGGATGAAAGGAGAGAGAGAGAGAGAGATTTTGGACAGGGCCAGGATGAAAGGAGAGAGAGAGAGCGAGAGCGAGAGAGAGAGAGAGAGAGAGAGAATAGAATAAATGAGAGTGGGGAGAAATAGAGAGGAGGTAAAGCTAATAATAGCATCTGAGGGAAAAATATTGAAGCAAGTTCTCTGGTGGATAGGGAAAGCAATTCACCCCAGAGACAGAGCCATTGAAATCTGAACTAAAGTACATTTTTTTCTCTCTCTATTGAGGTTTTCCATCTTCTTGGGGAGGGGGGTGACACTTTTTTCTAGTCAAAACAGTTTTGATGGTCATTAGAACTTCTAAGTCACCTAACCATCTGGTGGAAAACATATTATGAAAATATTACATTCTTTCTTTGCATCTGTTGCTAGGGTAGATTTCCACAAATAATTGTACTGTCAAAAACTCAGCCAATGGGGCTAAAGGGGAAGGAGGTTGGGGAGGTGGGGGACTGTAGTTAGGATCTATATAAACCAAGTTTGATGTGCTTTAAGGGTGGTTCTCTGATTTTCAATAGTGGCATGTCAATGAGTTTGCCTTTTTTTCTAGAGAAAAGGTAAAGACTTTCTTTTGCTCAGATCCAGTCTTTTGAGGATTTCTTTTAGGATAACTTTACTTCACACAGTTTTGGGGGGCTCGTCCCAGATTTGACCCCCCTCCTTAAGACTCTTCATGGATACAAGGATACATGGATACAAGGATACAAGCAGGCACCATGCCAACTATTTTGGCAGCTTGGGATTCAGTGCCTGGGCAGATCCCTTGAGGAGCAAGGGAAGAATCCTGAAGAGAGACTCAGTTTGAGCAAAATCAAAAGTCCAAAGACCTCCAAAGGCAATACAACATGGAAGTTGACTCATTGAGGGTACCACAGGCCCATAAGTTTATGTACACAAGCTCAAGTAAGCAAGATGACACCAGTGAGCCCCTGGGTTACCTGACCTCTACCACACCTCAGCAGTTCAAGTCTTCAGTTCAAATCTTTATGGTGTAAGATTAAAGGTAAAGGTGGAAATACTCCCAAATGGTTAGAGTCCATAAGGGAGAGATTCCAAAGAAGCTCAGGGGGTGTGCGTCCATAAAACAAGTCCAGACGGTTTGAGTCTGTAGAGAGATGGGAGGATCAAATTCAAAATGAAATGGTAAAGAGCTACCATCACTCCCTGAAGTGCTGGCAGATAGTCATAGGGTTTAAACTTAGTGATTGGGAAGAAATACCAAAATAAAAAAGGGAAAGAACAGAAAATGATTAAATACTGTTGATTTTTTTTTCTTTCTCCCTGGCTTCTTCTCTTTAATTCTGTGCACTAGATGCCTCTTCCCCCTGCCTACTTTTCCACTGCTTACCTGGCTCTTATCTTAACCTTGAAACAGGAGCAGAAAGAAGAATTAAGAAAAAGGACTAATTATTAGAGGGAGAGAGTTGTTTTACAAAGATTTGGTAAGACGAGTGTTAAAAAAGGGAACTTATTTGAAGTTATAGAAACACAAAAGAGACTTTATTATCAGTATTACCAGACTGTTAAATAAATAAACCATAAAATAAATGCCATTTTACATGAAGAAAGCTTTGAGGAAGCAAATTCCAGGAGGATGAGACTCAGGTGTTTGTCCATTCCAAAGTACATAAATTGACTATATAGAAATGCCAGAAAAAGGGAGACTTAAGCATGTGTTGGAAATAGTTGATCAGTTAACAGAATGAATCCAAATTTACTCTATGATAACATTATGGCTTCAGGAGTGTATTAGTGAAAATATCGTTTCTGATAATGTTAGTTATTTCATTTTCAAAATATTACAGAAAATAATGGGACAATTGAAGATCTAAAAACAGAAGATTCTCCCATAAAAGATTTAGGACTATCTCCTTATGAGAGAAGTTATTTGGTTTACTCTATTTGAAGGGGGGAATGGAGATATTCCAATTAGGCTGTAGGATTTTTGAGTGGCTGTTTGTCTTCTCAAAAGCTATACCAGTTAAAATCAAGAAGTGTTAAATTTTAAAACCTTTGAATGGAAAGGTGTATTGTGAAAAGTGGAGTCATGTATTACAATGTGGTTTATATAGCTGTAAAAATAAAGGGTTTGGGAGGGGGGAGGGTTGTTTTGTTTTAGTTTTTGTAAGGCAACGAAGTTAAGTGGCTTGCCCAAGGCCACACGCTAGGTATTAAGTGTCTGAGGCCAGATTTGAACTCAGGTACTCCTGACTCCAGGGCCGGTGCTCTATCCACTGCACCACCAAGCTGCCCCAAAATAAAGTTTTAAAGAATTCAGTGAATCTATTTAAGAAAAGTATGTACTAAAATCAAAAAGAAATGGAAAAGAATAATGGAACATTATATTAAAGGAAACATACTAACATTAAAAGAAAATGTAAGTTGCATGGTATAGTCTGAATAATGAGTTTGAAATACTTGGAGGAGAATAAAGGATTGCAAGGAAAAATGAAAAAGCATAGAGAAGATGGGTTTTTTTTAACTGTTTAGGAAGTATGGAAGTTATTGAAGCATGTAGAAAGAAGGTATGAGGAGGTTTGACTTTGTATAAGTAAAGAGATTGATTTTGAGAGCTTTGAAAAGTGAATTAAAAACCAGTGTAAGAAGGGAAAAAATATAGAGCACTGTAAGTCAATTGATAAGTTATGGAATGTCTTCTGGTTTTGTGTAATCCAGATTTATGTGAAATCGAATTATGTCTTTAAATGAGGTGGGGGAAGTAATTTGAAAATTGCCCTAAGACTGCCACTTTTGCAATATCTGGCAGTGAATTGGCTGAAAAATAATAAACCCTATAATATAAAAGGTTTGATATGAAAGAAATTGCTAGGTAAATATTAATTTTTTATTGTTTCTTCAATTAGGTAAGCTGATCTTCAGTATAAAGTAATCTGAAAATACATGTAACTGAATTAATAGGTCTGTAATAATGTACATTTTGATTATGATGTGATATTCCTAAAGGTTCTAATATTAAGAAATGTTGGTCAATGAGGATAAAAGTTCTTATAACTTAGAGCATTGAGAAGTTAGCATTTTATTGATAAAGATAAGAGGAATTTGCAACTTTTAGGTTTTTGAAAAGGAACATAATTGAGGTTATTTTGGATATGACTTTTGGAATTTATAAGATTAAGAGAAAGTATAAAGAAAATCTTGTAATGATAAAAAGGGATTCTTAGACACATCTAATCTTAAGAATTTTGTATTACAAAAGTCATAGTAAATGGAATATAATTGAAATTGAAATATGTATAATTAGTAACCCTTTAAGAACAGATTTTTGATATTGCTTTTTTTATTAAAGATTTTGAGTTTTACAATTTTTCCCCCAATCTTACTTCCCTCCCCTACCCCCCCACAGAAAGCAGTTTGTCAGTCTTTACTTTGTCTCCATGTTATACATTGATCCAAATTAAGTGTGATGAGAGAGAAATCACATTCTTAAGGAAAAAACAAAAAATATAAGAAATAACAAGATCAGACAATAAGATATCTGGGTTTTTTTTCTAAATTAAAGGAAATAGTCCTTGAACTTTGTTCAAACTCCACAGTTCTTTATCTGGATACAGATGGTATTCTCCATTGCAGACAGCCCAAAATTGTCCCTGATTGTTGCACTGATGGAATGAGCAAGTCCATCAAGGTTGATCATCACCCCCATGTTGCTGTTAGGATGTACAGTGTTTTTCTGGTTCTGATCATCTCACTCAGCACCAGTTCATGCAAATCCTTCCACGCTTCCCTGAATTCCCATCCCTCCTGGTTTCTAACAAAACAATAATGCTCCATGACATACATATACCACAGTTTGCTAAGCCATTCCCCAATTGAAGGACATTTACTGGATTTCCAGTTCTTTGCCACCACAAACAGGGCTGCTATGAATATTTTTGTACAAGTAATGTTTTCACCCCTTTTCATCATCTCTTCAGGTATAGACCCAGTAGTGGTATTGCTGGATCAAAGGGTATGCTCATTTTTGTTGCCCTTTGGGCATAGTTCCAATTTTCTCTCCACAGAATGTTGGATGAGTTCACAGCTCCACCCACAGTCTAATAGTGTCCCAGATATCCTACAACCCTTCCAACAATGATCATTATCCTTTCTGGTCATATTGGCCAGTCTGAGAGGTGTGAGGTGGTACCTCAGAGCAGCTTTAATTTGCATTTCTCTAATAATGAGTTAGAGCAATTTTTCATATGGCTATGGATTGCTTTGATCTCATCTGTGAATTGCTTTTGCATTCCTTTGACCATTTGTCAACTGGGGAATGGGTTTTTTTTAAAAAATATGATACAGTTCTCTGTATATTTCAGAAATGAGTCCTTTGTCAGAATCATTAGTTGTAAAGATTGTTTCCCGATTTACTGCATTTCTTTTGATCTTGATTACAGTGGTTTTATCTGTGCAAAAGCTTTTTAACTTAATGTAATCAAAATCATCTAATTGGTTTTTGGTGATGTTCTCCATCTCTTCCTTAGTCATAAACTGCTCCCTTTTCCATAGCTCTGACAGGTAAACTAGTGCTTAAGCTTCTAATTTGCTTATAGTATTTTTTTTTGTCTAAATCCTGTAACCATTTGGATCTTATCTTGGTATAGGGTGTGAGGTGTTGGTCTAATCTAAGTTTCTTCCATACTAACTTCCAATTTTCCCAGCAGCTTTTATCAAAGACAGAGTTTTTATCCCAATAGCTGGACTCTTTGGGTTTATCAAACAGCAGATTACTATAATCGTTTCCTGCTAATGCACCTAGTCTATTCCACTGGTCCACCACTCTCTTAGCCAATACTAAAAAGTTTTGATAAATGATGCTATATAATATAATTTTAGATCAGGTAGGACTAAGCCCCCTTCTTTTGCACTTTTTTCATTAAATCCCTGGAAATTCTTGACTTTTTATTTCTCCATATGAATTTACTTACAACTTTTTCTAACTCATTAAAGTAATTTTTTGGAATTTTGATTGGTAGGGCACTAAACTGGTAGTTTAGTTTTGGTAGAATTGTAAGGACAGATTTAAACTAAACTTTTTGAGAATTTAAAATTGTGTTGTAATAACAAGCAGTGAATGAATTGAGGTTTCATCTATCACATTTGTAAAGCTTTGCTAAGAGAAAACTAGAGAATATATTATCAACAACCTCTCTCTCTCTCTCTCTCTCTCTCTCTCTCTCTCTCTCTCTCTCGGCTTCTTTGGCCCAGAGAGTTTGTAAAAAACTTTGTTTTCCACTTTGTATTTATGGAAGGGAATATTTATATGTAAGATCAAAGATGCTTACTTAACACCCATCATTTAAGAAGAAGAAAACTTATCTATTTGAGATCTTATTCAATGTAAATATAACAATGCCTGGCATGGGTAAAAAATTTGCATTGGGGTTTTTAAATTACCATATGTATAAGATTAAATTCATGAAGAATCTTGTTTTTCTTTTTGAAAATAAAAGTATATTTGGCATAAGTGGTAAATAAGCTTATAAAACAAACAAAAGAAATTTTGTATAAAATATATTCAGTTATAAAATTAACTTTAAGAGAACCTGTTTTGTTTTGTTTTTAAGAGAATGAGATGTCAGCATGAAAACCTTATCTTTCATGTAGGTCAAGAATTAAATGTTCAATTTTAAAGAAGTAAAATTGCAGGTTTCTCCCTCCCCCCCCTCCCCACCATGTTGATTGCAAACTTAGAAGGATAGGATATAGAATGATTGGAAAATTAAAAATTATATAACCCTAGTTAGATAACTTATTGATGAGTAAGATGTGTAAAAAAATTTTTTCAGTCATGATCTACTTTTATAAATATAAGCTATTTTACTAGAATGATGTCAAAGCCTAGAATTAATAGTTGATTGTTTGGGATAATGAGGGAATGACTCTCTGGGATCTCTGAAACAATGTGTTGGCCCTTACTCTAGATCTGTAAATCCAAGTATAAATGCAATAATGGGAAGATTCTTTTGCAAAATCTAGTAATTAATGTGTTACTCTTAATAGTCTGTTACATTTGGAATTAATAACATTGAAAATTTAGAGCCATCTTTCTAATGGATTAAAAGAATTCTAAAAGTAATAATTTTTATTTCAAACATGGCTAATAATTAAACAGCTTTATTATAGAGAATTATTTGCATAAGAACTCTCTGATTATATATGTAAATTGAGATTATTTTGGAGATATTCATATATATATTTATAAAAATTGTCATTGTTTGCTTTGAAGTAAAAGTACCTGAGAAACATGGGAAATATAAAAATAATGAAAAAAATTAAAGATTTTTCTGTGACAATCTTTGGTTAATTGTTACATAAGAATTCTGGAGATGATTCCCTAGTCAAAGGGGGTAGTTATTTACTGTACAATACAGCAGGTTAGAAGGAAAGGTTTCTAGACAAGAGGGCCCTGACATACCATCTTTATCTTGGAATAAAGCATATAAAGGGATGTAAAATTGGAGATCAGAAGTTAGTGCCATCAAAGGGACAGTTCTTCTAGTTGAGTTATGGAATATGCCTGTGAAGAGGCTTTTTTAAGTCAGGGAATACTCCAGCTACTGGGGGAAACTTGACTGCTTTTTGCATAAATTTGGAAGATAACACTATTTAGTGTATTCTGCTGACAGGGACCCAGAAAGAATGCTCAAAATAGATATGTGTGTAGGGAAGGGGGCTGATTGTTTGGGACCCCCCCATCCAGATTATAATTAGTATTTAGACCTTGTAAAGTAAACTCACTTGGAGAACTAATTAGATGGAATTACTATTTTAGATCATGGGACTTTTAATTGGCTTTTGTTCTGTGTTCGATATCATCATGATAAGTAAAGGAAGTGTTGTTGAGTCAATGCTCTTTTGAAGTCAGGAAGCCCAATGGAAGTTTGGAGCCTATAAGTTGACAGGTACATTGGGATAAAAAGTTGAAGGAGTGGTTTTTCAGTGCAACCTGAGATTGGACCCTTTCTGAATTCCCCAAATGTGACATTCAAATAAGATCTCATCAAATCAATCTAAAATTTGGCTTAAGGCATTTAACTACCCACAATGACATCTGCCTAGAAACAGACACTCAAAATTATATATATATAAAGGAATTTTCCTTTGATGTTCTTGATCTTTATAGTAAATCACTATAATCTGATTTAGAAATTTTAGGTCAATTGAAGTTTTAATAACTAGATAGGCTAGTATAGTTTTGACTTCTGCTGTTAGCTATTTGCTCTGACAAGAATTAAGATCCCTTGATTGAAGGGGATATTTAGGTAAGAAAAATAAAAGGGGTTTTGTAATATTAAGATACAATTCTGTGCAATAGCAGTTTCAAGTTCTACTTTAAGGAAGGGAATGTAAGTCAAGTGAGTACATCAAGAGAAGATTGACCTATAGTATATTTAGAAACCTTCTGGGAAGAAAAAATTCATCTTAGTTAAGGATGCTTGAATTGTTTTAATAAGGAGCAAGAAGTTAAGACTGTATATCACTTGCTGGAAATTCTTTGTACTAAAATGATCATCTAATGTACATGTTATAAGCCAAAATTAATCTGGCAATTTTCAGCAAATTCACTTGAATCAATTATGGAAGTTTTATTTTGTTAGAGTGGAGTATGTATATCAACGTGACAGTCAGTAAGTCAATTGTAATAACTCTAGAATTTTGTCTAATGATGAAAACATGAGTCTAAGTATGATAAGATGTTGTATTAAGAAATTTCTTTACCAGAAGAGAAGATCCCAATAAGTCACCCAAACTGGAGAGAACTTTTTGGAATGGACTCTGAAGATACAGAAAGATTGAATGTCTCCAGGGGAAAAGAGAGAGAGACTGGACAAGTTCATCTTTTCCATCTTCCATCTATGTGTGTGTGTGTGGGGGGGGGGGGGGGGGGCAGGGCATGGGGGGGGTTGTTTGATAAGAGGGTTCTACTCCTTTTAATATTTGTAACTTTCCCCATGACTCTATAAATGTACCACCCTTACTTATGCCCCCTCCTTACTGACCAATCTTATATTTGATGCCTATTCATTGCTGAGGAGAAGACGGGTCCCAATTGGACAGGAAGAGAGAACACAACCTGAGGGAAGATGATGAATATGAGAATCTTGCTGAGGGGATGATCAAAGATAGTGTGAGAGGACTTCATGTGTGTTTGTGTGTGTGTGTGCTGAAATAAGAGGGAGGGATTGAGTGGGATAATTTCTGGTGAACTCCTTTTAGGGTTAAAGAAATGTTTATGTTGAGAAAAACTTACATTCCAATGGAAAAAAGGGGCATCCTGTTTTGCAATAAGACAGTTTTGCTGACTGAGGCACTGACCATGAAAATCCCACTTTTTCTAGTCAAAACACTTATGCAAGTCATTAGGATCTCTAGGCCACCTCACCATCTAATTGCAAAATATATTATGAAAACGTTGCATTCTTTTTTCGCATCTATTGCTAGAGTAGATTTCTGAAAATAGATTGTACCCCCAAAAACCCAGTCAATGGGCTACAGGGGAAAGGAGTTAGGGAAAAGGGGTGGGGGGGACTGCAGTTAGGACCTATATAAACTAAACTTGGTATGCTTTAAGGGTGGCTCTCTGATTTTCACCATTGGTTATGTCAGTGAGTTCACCCTTTTTCTTGAGAAAAAGTAAATAAAGTCTTCCTTTTGCTCAGACCCAATCTCTGAGAATTTCTTTTAGGATAATATTACCCCACACACACACACAGACAGGAGAGATAATATATGAATTATTCGTCTACCAGAAAGCCTAGATTTAAAAAAAAGCCTGGAAAATATCTTTCAGGAATTTATCAGGGAAATATATCAAGAACACAAAATAGCCTTTGAAAGAATATGCAGAACACATCCAGAAAGAAAACCCAGTATAAAAACTTCAAGACTACTATAATTAAATTTCAGAATTTTAAAATAAAGGAGAAAGTACTGCAAGCAACCAAAAAAGAAGCAAATTAAATACAAAGGAAGCACAATCAGAATTACACAGGACTTATCAGCTTCAACATTAAAGCATTATAAGGCCTGGAATAAGATACTTTGGAGGGGAAAGGACATTGGATTACAACCAAGAATTTATTACCCTGAAAAATTCAGTATATTCTGATGGGAGAAAAGATACTCAATGAAACAGAAGATTTCCAAAGTTTCCTGATAAAAACTGAACTGAACAGAGAATTCAATCTTCAAATAAATGACTTAAGAGATGCATAAAAAAGGAAAATGGAAAGGGGAAAAAAACAAATGTTAGTCAAGAATATTAAATTGTACAACCATACAAAGAAGGTAATATTTGTAACTCTTGAGGTACAGGATAGTGATAGGACAGTGAAAGGGTTGAATGTAGTTGAAGAGATTGTACTTAAGAGAATATGGGTATGATTTATCCTTGTCCTTTTATTGAAAACAACCAAAATGGCATCACTCTGTTTGAGACAAATTACAGTATGTCCAACTGCGGCTGATCAGACCAATATGAACTCAGAATGCTTTACCACAGTTCATGCACAAATAGTCCAGATGAAAAAAATGGGGTATGTACTCCTTTGAGCTACTTTATTTCTCCCATGCTGATGTTGCTTAGCACTTTTTCTGATGAGGGCATCCTATGCTGGGCAGTTCTGTGCCAGTGTCTCCCATATCTTACAATCAATTCTAAGTTCTTCAGGGTGTCCCAGTACTTAAGAGTACTTAGAGGTTTTAAACTTAATTAAATCAAAAGTGACTTTTACTAATAAGAGGTTTATTGTACCATTAGGGCAGAGGGTGGGAACCTACTTAGAAGGACTGGACATAAAGAGATTAGGAAGTAATCTTATCTTAATTTATACTTTAGTTAGTGAGGGTTTAAGTACCATGATTGGGATGCTAAAGGAATAGTGGGAAAGAGTGTACCCAATACTTTGGTTGGAGAGAGCTATCAGGTTATAGTTGGAGTACTATAGAGACAGAGGGAGACACTGTACCAAGAGAAACTGGACACGAAAGCATCATGAAAAGATTTTGCTTAACTTGATGCTTTGGCTATATTGGAGGGAGTATGCTTGGTAAGGAGGGGTATAAATGGTTCATGAAATGATTTGGCTTTGCATGATGCAAACCATGATGCAATCCTCTCATGAGGATTTTTGTGTCCATGGAAAGGAGATAAGGTATAAATTGATTATAATTTGATGTGATTCATGATTCTTATTTCAAATAAGTCAGAAGAGGGGAGGGTACTTAGTGACTATGGGGCAATACTGCTTATCAATCAATCAAGGGAAAGCAAAGGCATAACTAAAAGTAAACTTAAGGTTAAAATTTAATAGAAAAGTTAAAGGGGAAAGGGAGCTAAATATTAGTGAAGAAAAATAAGGAAAGGAAAGAGGAAAAGGAAAGATGGTTTGGAGGGAAAAACAGAATTAGTAATCCTAACTGTAAATGAGAATGGGAGAACTCTCCCATAAAAATGAACCAGAGGGGTGGCTAGGTGGCATAGTGGATAAAGCACCAGCCTTGGAGTCAGGAGTACCTGGGTTCAAATACAGTGTCAGACACTTAATAATTACCTAGCTGTGTGGCCTTGGGCAAGCCACTTAACTCCATTTGCCTTGCAAAAATCTAAAAAAAAAATGAACCAGAAAGCAGAATGGATTAAAAACTACAATCCCTATAATATGTTGTTTACAAGAAACACATTTGAAGTAGAGAGATACACACAGTGTAAAGGTAAAAGGCTGGAGCAAAATATATTATGCTTCAGTGGAAGTAAAAAAAATCAGGGGTAGCGATTCAGATCTCAAGCAAAGCAAAAACAAAAATAGATTTCATTAAAATGTTTAAGGAAAGAAACTACATCTTCTTAAAGGTATGTTAGGCAATGAAGTTATATCATTATTAAATATATATATATATATATGCACCTAGTGGTATAGCATCCAAATTCTTAGAAAAGAAACTGAATGAATTATAAAGGAGACATAGACAGCAAAAATGTAATAGTGAGGGACCTCAATCTCCATCTCTCAGAACTAGATAAATCTAACCACAAGATAAACAAGAAGGATATTAGAAGGAGAATAAAGAAAAACTTAGAAAACTTAGACATGATAACCCTCTGGAGAAAATTGAATGGGGATACCTTTTTCTCTCTAGTACATAGCACCTAAACCAAAATTTACCATGTACTATGGCATAAAAATCTTACAATCAAATGCAGAAAGGCAAAAATAATGAATACACACTTTCCAGATCATGATGCAATAAAAATTACCTGTAATAAAGAACCACAGAAAGATAAACCAAAAATTAGTTGGAAACTAAAGAACAAGTGAATCAAACAACATATCATTTTAATAATCATTTCATCCAAGAAAATGATAACAATGAGACATCATACCAAAATTTATGAGATGCAATCAAAGCAGTTTATAGGGAAAATTTTATATCTCTAAATGCTTATATAAATAAAACAAAGAGGAAATCAATGAATTAGATATGCAACTAAAAAAGCTAAAAAAAGAACAAATTAAAGATCCCCAATTAAATACCAAATGAGAAATTCTGAAAATCAAAGGATTAATAAAATTGAAAGAAAACCTGCTAATCTAATAAATTAAACTAAGAATTGTTTTTATGAAAAAATCAATAAAATAGATAAATCTTTGATTAATTGAATTAAAAAAAGAAAGAATACTAAATTACCAGTATCAAAAATAAAAAGTGAATGTACCATGTGAGGAGGAAATTAAAAAGATAATTCAGAGCTATTTTGCCCAACTGTTTGCCAATAAATTTGATAACCTGAGTGAAATAGATGAATATTTACCAAAAAACAAACTACCAGATTAACAGAAGAAATAAATAATAATGAATAAATAATAATAACCTCATTTCAGAAGAAACCATGAATAAATTCCCTAAGAAAAATCTCTGTCTAGATGAATTTGCAAGTGAATTCTAGCAAAAATTTAAGGAATAATTAATTCCAGTTCTATATAAACTATTTTTTAAAAAATAGGAGTTCCAGGGTAGCTAGGTGGTGCAGTGGATAGAGCACCAGCCCTGGAGTCAGGAGAACATGAGTTCAAATCTGGCCTCAGGCACTTAATAATTACCTAGCTATGTGGCCCTGGGCAAGCCACTTAACCTAAAAAAAAAAAATAGGAGTTCTACCAAATTCCTTTTAGGACATGAACATGGTAATGATACCTAAACCAGGAAGAACCGAAACAGAAAATTATAGACAAATCTCCCTAAGGAACATTGATGCAAAAATCTTAAATAAAATTTTAGCAAAGATTATTGCAAGTTATTACTAGGATAATACACTGTGATCAGGTAGAATTTATACCAGTTAGGCAGGGATGGTTCAATATTAAGAAAACACTCAACATAGTTGAACATATAAATAACAAAACCAAAAGAAATCTAAATTATTTAAATAGATGCTGAAAAAACCTTTTAACAAAAACAGTATGCATGCCTATTAAAAACACTAGAGAGTTATCAATCAATCAAGGGAAGGCAAAGGCATAACTAAAAGTAAACTTAAGGTTAAATTTTAATAGAAAAGTTAAAGGGGAAAGGGAGCTAAATATTAGTGAAGAAAAATAAGAGGAAAGGAAAGAGGAAACATATGAACAAAGCCCAAGAGGAAGTGATAGAAAGAGAAATTCCATTGAAAGTAACTGCAAACAACATAAAATTATTGGAATTCTACCTCCCAAAACAAATCAGAATCTGTATGAACACAATTACAAAACACTTTTCACACAAAGTCAGATCTAAACAAATGGAAAAATGTCATTGCTCATGGTTAGATGGAGCTAATGTAGTAAAAATGACAGTTCTACTCAAATTAATTATTTAGTACCATGCCAATCAAATTTTACTGAGCTAGAAAAACAGTAATAAAATTCATCTGGAGCAACAAAAGATCAAAAATACCAAGGAACTGATGAAAAAAAGGTAAAGGAAAGTGGTCTAGCTATACCATATATTTAGCTATACCAGTCATCAAAACTGCCTGGTACTGGTTAAGAAATAGAGTGAGTAATGGACCAGTGGATTAAGATAAGTACAAAAGAAACAGTAGTAAGTGACTATGGTAATCTATTGTTTGACAAACCCAAAAATATTAGCTCCTAAGATAAGAACACACTGTTCAACAAAAATTGTTAAGAAAACTGAAAAATAGTATGGCAAAAACTGGGCAGAGACCCACATCTCACACCCTATACTAATATAAGACAATATCATAGATCAATTAACAGACCAAGAAATACTGTCAGATCTATAGAAACGGGAGATAATAATGTTTGTCCTTCATTCTAGAAGATCATGACATCAGATGATGCCATGACAAGCATTAGGATTGTATTTGGGGGGGGGGGGGATGCTGTGCTAAGTCATCAGCCTCACTTTCTCCTCCAGAGTCATCTGGGTCCAGTAGCCAGATATGAAGCAGGATAACTGGAGATGGGCCTAGCTACAAGGCAATCAGGGTTAAGTGACTTGCTCAAGGTCACACAGCTAGTAAGTGTCTGAGGCTTGATTCAAACTCCCATCCTCTTACCTCCAAGGCCAGAGCTCTATCCACTAGTCCACCAAGGAGAAATTTATGACCAAAGAAGAAAAATGTATAATTTTAATTATATTATATTAAAACATTTTTGTACTAAAAAAATGCTATCAAGATTAGAAGGAAAAGGGGCAGCTAGGTGGTACAGTGGATAGAGCACATGCCTTGGAGTTGGAGCCTCAAACACTTAATAATTGCCTAGTTTTATGACCTTGGGCAAATCACTTAACCCCATTACCTTAAATAAAATAAAATAAAATAAAATAAAATAAAATAAAAGATTAGAAGGAAAACAGAAAGCTGGAAAACAATTTTCACTGCTAAGAGTTCTGATAAAAGTCTCATTTCTAAAATATGAAGAGAATTGAGTCAAATTTATAAGGTTAAAGTCATTCTCCAATTGATAAATGATCAAAGGATTCAAATGAGGTAGTTTTCAGATGAAGAAATTAAAGCTATACATAATCATATGAAAAAATGCTCCAAATCTTTACACAGAAAATTGCAAATTAAAACAACTATGAGGGGGCAGCTAGGTGGCACAATGAATAGAGCACTGGCCCTGGTGTCAGGAGGACTTGCATTCATATCTGGCCTCAGACACTTAATAATTGCCTAGCTGTTTAACCCTGGGCAAGTCACTTAACCCTATTGCCTTAAATAAATAAAATTTAAAAAAAAAATAAAATAAAACAACTATGAGGTACTACCTCACACCTATCAGATTGGCTAAAGTGACAAAAAGGGAAAAACGATCAATTTTAGAGAGGTTGTGGGAGGATTGGGACATTAATGCACTATTGGTGGAGTTATGAACTAATCCAGCCATTCTGGAGAGCAATATGGAACCATGCCCAAAGAGAAATAAAACTGATTATACCCTTTGACCCAGCAATACCAATACTAGGTCTCTACCTAGAAGAAATCATTAAAAAAAATGGGAGAAGTTCCACATGTTCCAAAATATTCATAGCAGCTGTTTGAAGTGGTAAAGAATTGGAAATTGAGAGGATGTCCTTTAACTGGGGAATGGCTGACAAATTGTGATAAATGTATATGATGGAACATTATTGTTCTATAAGAAATCATGAGGGACAGAATTTCAGAGAAGCATGGAAAGACCTATATGAGCTAATGCTGAAATGAGATGAACAGAACCAGAAGAGCACTATACACCCTAATAGCAACATGGGGGTGATGATCAACCATAATGGACTTGTTCATTCCATCAGTGCAATAATTAGGGACAATTTTAGGGGATTTGTTATAGAGAATACCATCTGTATCCAGAGAAAGAACTGGAAAACAAATAAAATATATAATAAAAGAATTGGAAATTGAGAGGATGCCCATCATTTGGGGAATGACTAAACAAATTATGGTATATGAATGTTATAGAAGACTATTGTTCTATAAGAAACCATAAATGATTAGAATCTAGAGAAGCATGGAAAAAATTACACTAACTGATAATGAACTAAAGAGAGTAAAACCAAAAGAACATTGTACACATTAACAACAACATTGTGAGTTGATTAACCAAAATGAATGCAACTCCTCTCAGCAGTTCAGAGACTAGGACAACCCTGGGAAATCTGTTATGATTAATGCTATCCATATCCAGGCGAAGAAAAAACAAACAAAAAAAAACCACAAGAGAATCTGAATGAACACTATTTTCACTTTTTAAAATTTTTTTTGTTTTTCTTTCCTATCTCATGGTTTTCTTTCTTTTTTCTTTATTCTAATTTGTCATACAGAAAATGAGTAATATTGTAAATGTGTTAAACACAAATGTCCATGTACAAAGTTAAAATTAAAAATAGAATAAAATAAAATAAAAGCTAAAATGAATAAGTAAAAAAATAAAACACCCAACCACAGACAGTAACTATGGGAATAGAAAAGATCTGGGTTCATATTCAGAAAAAATGTAAAGTTTTTAAGTTATTCCTTTTTCTTTTTTTAAAAAATATATTTTAGGGGCAGCTAGGTGGTGAAGTGGACAGAGCACTGGGCCCCAGAGTCAGGAGGATGTGAGTTCAAATCCAAACTCAGAGATTTAATTACCTAGCTGTGTGACCTTGAGCAAGTCACTTAACACCAATGCCTTGCAAAAACTTAATGTGTGTGTGTGTGTGTGTGTGTGTGTGTTTCCAATTACATACAATGGTAGTTTTTACCAATTTTTTTTGCTATTTTTACAATTTTTCTCCCTCCTCTCTTACCTCCCTGTCCCCCCAACAGAAAGCAATCTAATATGAGCTTTACATTTGCAACCATGATAAGCATAGGTCAAAACTGAATGTGTTGTGTGAGAAGAATGAGATCCAAAAGGGAGAAAACATTAGATTACAAAATTACATAATATATAAGAAAACTTTTAAAAATTGAAGATAATAAGCTTTGGTCTTCATTTAAACTCCATAGTTCCTTCTCTGAATACTGATACATTTTCCATCACAAATCCCTTAAAACTGTCTTTGATTATTGTACTACTGAAATGAACAAATCCATCATGATTGATCATCATCTCATGTTATTAGTGTGCATAATATTCTTCTGGATCTGCTCACTTCACTCAGTATTAATTCATATAAATCTTTTGAGGCTTTTCTGAAATCCCATCTCTCATGATTTCTTATAGAATAGTGTTCCATCACATACATATATCACAATTTTTTCAGCCATTCCCCGCTTGATGGACATCCCCTCAATTCCTAATTCTTTGCCACCACAAACAGAGCTGCTATAAATATTTTTGTACATGTGGGATTTTTATTCTTTTTCATGATCTCTTTCAGGATATTCAGGTAGTGGTATTACTGGATCAATGGGTATACACAGTTTTATTGCCTTTGGGAATAATCCAAATTGTTCTCCAGAATGGTTGGATCAGTTCACAACTCCACCAACAATGCATTGGTGTTCCAATTTTTCCACATCCCCTCCAACATGGATCATTATCTTTTCTAGTCATGTCAGCCAATCCAAGAGGTGTGAAGTGATACTTCAGAGATGCTTCAGTTTGCATTTTTCTAATCAATAATGATTTAGAGCAATTTTTCATATAACTATAGATAACTTTGATCTCTTTGTATGAGAATTGACTTTCCATATCCTTTGACTATTTATCAATTGGGGAATGATTTCTTTTTCATAAATTTGACTCAGTTCTCTATATATTTCAGAAATGAGTCCTTTGTCAAAAACAGTAGTTGTAAAACTTGATTCCCAATTTACTACATTCCTTTTAATCTTGGTTGCAGTGGTTTGAAAGTCACTCCTTTTTCAAAGAGAAATATAAAATGGTCACAAGTTCAAAAGGAGTTCTTGGAAGAACTTGAGGATTTCCAAAATCAAGTAAGAGATATCAAGGAAAAGTTAGAGGGGGAAAAAAGAACAATCCACAAAAATCAAGAAAATTATGAAAAGAAAGTCAGCCAAGGGGAAAAGAGAGATTCAAAAACTTAAGAAAATAACTCCCTGCAAACCAGAATTGGACAAAGGGAAACTAATAATATTATAAGATACCAAGATCAAATAAAATCAAAAGAATGAAAAAAATAGATTGCAAAAGATCTTAACAGAAATCTGATCTGTAAATCTGTAAAACAGATCAGAGAGAGAAAATATAAAAAGTATTGAACTACCTGAAAGGGCTAAAGTAGAATTTATTATGCTTCAGCTGAGATTTAAAAAAAAAAAGCCAGGATAGAATTCATGATGTCAGAAAAAGTTGAAGCTAAAATATAATTATTAAACAAGAAAAACAGGAAATTACACTAGTGTGTCACCAATATTATTCAATATTGCTTTAGACCATTTAAAATAACTGTAAACAGTGGCTCTCACTGAGTGGCAACAATAGGTACCCAACTCAAGCCTTATTGTTTGGATTTGATGACTCAAAATGAGTGGAAATAGAAATTTTTTCTATTTTGGCCAGAAATGCTCAGAGGTTTTCCCTTCCCAGATTGACTTTTTTTTTAACTAGATAAAAAGGACCTTTTTTTTAAGGGTATTATCTCAGACAAATGGAGACTTGTGAAAGACCTTTGTGTAAAAATGCCAGTGTCTCCCACTGCATCAAGAACCACTTCCTTGGGGCGGCTAGGTGTAGTAGTGGATAAAGCACCGGCCAGACTTATTGTTAGGAGAACAACTTGTGAATAAACAATAAAAAAAGAGAGCATTGTGAGGTTAAAATGGATACTTTCTTATAATACCAAATTTTAAAATTTCTGTACAAGTAAACCCAATGTAGTTAAAATTAGAAGGAAAGCAGAAAATTAGAGGAATTTTTTCATAAACAGTCAGATAAAGGTCTCATTTCTCAAATATATAATTTTGTCAAATTTATAATACAAATCATTTCCCAATTGATAAATAAGGATTTGAACAGATATCAAAGTATATGAACAGATAGTATTTCAATAAAAAAATCAATATAAAAAATGCTCTATATCATAATTGATTAGGGAAACATGGAGCAAAGCCATGATGGTGGAGAGAAGGAAGGAATTTCCCCTGAGCTCTTCCCCTCTTCCCCCAGAAACATTAATTCAAGCCTCTAAATGGATTCTAGGAATGACAGAACTCACAAAAAAAAAACCCAGAGTGGACCAGTTTTCCAGCTTAAAACATCTTGGAAGGACTTCAGCTAGTTCCACCTCACTTGGATGAAGGGGAAGCATGGCCCAGTGCAGATGGATGAAGGGGTGAGAGGCTCTTAACACAGCACAGATCAACAACCAAGGGCCTATGGCCCCAGCTCAGCAGGTCAGTGGTCAGCTGTGAAGCCTCCAGTCCCAGTGTAGAAGGAAAATTGCAAGCCCCAGAAAACCTGTGTGGCCAGCAAAACTTAGGAAAAAACAAAACAAAACTCTGTCCATAGCTATTATGGCGACAAGTAAGAACAAAGCACCTTCTCAAAAGAGGAAAAAGGCCTACATGTGAAGTCCCAGAGGGGAATATGTATAAGGTCTCATGAGTCCTCTTTGAAGAGTTCAAAAAAGATTCTAAAAATCGGGGTGGCTAGGTGGCACAGTGGATAAAGCACCAGCCCTGGAGTCAGGAGTACCTGGGTTCAAATCTGGTCTCAGACACTTAATAATTACCTAGCTGTGTGGCCTTGGGCAAGCCACTTAACCCCATTTGGCTTGCAAAAACCTAAAAAAAAAATTTAAAAAAAAGATTCTAAAAATCAAGTAAGAGTGGTAAAAGAAAAGTTGGAAAAAAAGAAATGAGAGATCTGCAAGAGAGAGTCAACAGTTTGGAAAAAGCACCAAAAATGACCAAATTTGGCCCAATAAAAGATGTCCAGAGAAAGAACTGACAACTAGAAATATGTGTAGTATGGTATTAATATATACATATATGTATATGTGTGGAATTATATGCATATATGTATATATGTATGTGTATATATTTTGTGTATCTATCAATGTTTGGTTATAGTTTCTCCAGGACAGGGTAGGGAGGGCAAGAGAAAAAGTGCCCCACAGAGAGCAAAAGAAAATTTAGAAGCATAGAAAAGCAGGGTAGTTTTGAAAACAATGTGTTTTTACATAATGTATTTATCACATAGTTTTTCAAAAAACAGTATGAAATGGAAATTTTGGGGGTTTATATTGAGTCCTTTCAGTTCTGCTATGTACATAGAAATATTTTTTCTCATTTAAAGTTGAGTTTAAAATAAATAAAATGAAAATTTTAAAAACTCTCTTATCCAACTCTTTGGTGTTCTATTCTCAATGCAATTTTGCAAAAAAAAAAAAAAAAAGCCTAATAAGAAGTTGGCACTCTGATAAGGAGGAAAATAAAGAGAACAACTACCTGTCCTTTATGATTTTAGGTCAGATGAATTAGATAGCCTAGAGTAGAAATGTCAAAACACACACCCAGAGCTTCCAGAAAAAAATTAAATTATAATTGGGAAATGTTGAACCAAACAAAAATACAACATGTTAATTTGTGGGCAATATGTAGTCTCCAGGGATCTCTTTTTTAATTTTGAGAGTACTGTCCAAGAAATGAAAGAATCAATCAAGGATTTATTAAACACCTGTTATGTGCAGAAACGATTCTAGATGCTGAGGCTCTAAGTGCACAGAGTAAAACAATCTCTACCCACAATGAGGTGGTGAGGACAACAAGCACATCTAAACATATATATAGATAGATAGATAGATAGATATATATATATATATATATATATATGTGTGTGTGTGTGTGTGTGTGTGTGTGTGTGTGTGTGTGTGTGTATGTAACAGAATTAATAAAAGGAGACAAAAATATAAAGTTGATACATGTATTTATACATACATAGAGTAGTAGTAAAATACAAGGAAATCTGAATGGGATTTGGGGGAGGAGGGATCAGCAACAGTTTCACACAGAAGCTGGTGCTTAAGTAGCATCTTAAAGAAAAGTCTTAAGAGTTAAAAGAAAGGGGGAAGCTAGGTGCCACAGTGGATAAAGCACGGGCCCTGGAGTCAGGAGTTCAAATCTGACCTCAGACACTTAATATTTACCTAGCTGTGTGGCCTTGGGCAAGTCACTTAACCCCATTTGCCTTGCAAAAAAATTCTTAAAGTATGTTATAAAATAAACTATAAAATAAAAATGTTTTTTTAAAAAAGAGTTAGAAGAAAGGAGGGAAAGTATTCTAGACACAGTAAACAGTCAGAGCAAAGAACAGCTTACACTTATCATGTGTAAGTGTAGTGGTAATATAGTTTGATATGATAGTATATTTATGACCCTCAAACTGCATTTTGTCATTTAGGGCCCATCTTGAAAGTGATTTATTATGCTTCTGTGGAAATTTACTATTTGGCTAGAAAATTCCCCATTCCTTGGCTTCCTTTGAGTCTGTATTCTGATAAACTACATCCTTTGGCATAAGGCCATCTCTGTTAAGAAGGTCCAAAGTTTGTCTCTATACACCTACTGTTAGTCTCTATACACCTACACACTACTTATCTCTACTATAGAGATAAGACTTGCCATCACTCAGATGGCTCAAGTAGAGGCGTATCATCTTCTGGAAGCAGTGGGGTTATGTCCTATCCTATACATATAGTCAAAAAAGAATGCCTAGAAAAACTGTAAAACTAAGATTTCACTCAAATGGCTAATCAATGTAGTAATCACTACTAGTTTCTTGACCTGCTTCTTATGCCTGAGGATAAGCTTTCCCATCCCGCAGGCATTACCTAATCCCCTACATAGGCCCCGCCTCCCTCCCCTTCCCTTTTTTAGTTCCTCAGTCATTGAGCTGCTTGTTTCTTGTCCATAGCACCCTACCCATGGACAGTATTTGTAAATGTCAATGAACCATTAATAAAGATGCCTATATTTTACCCTTAGAATCGTCTCTTCCTGACAAAAATCCTACCAAATCAGTTGATTAGGTAACAAGACCAAGTCACAAGCATCTCTCTTTAGTTCAAGGGCTACTGACCAAAGTTCCTGGCTAGCAGCAGCTCTGCTTTTTTGGAGAAAAATCTTTTCTGGAGAAAACAAGATCCAGTATCTCTTTTTACCTCATAAACTGCTGTTCAGACTAGACTATGCCATTAGACAGCTGCCCTAACACCCTGATAAGAGGGTGCCATAATTCAGGATTGAACACGAGGACTTGATTGAAAAACTTCATGTTTCATCAGGAGGGTTTTTCTCTTAACATCTTATAAGCATTGGGCAAGGCAATGACCAGAACCCCTGATAGCCCTACCTCTGTAAGCAAAATTTCTTGCCCTTTCCAAAGAAAGAGCCAGAGTCTAAACTGCATGTTTCAGAAAAGAGAATTCCCCTTCTGTTCTACTCAGATCACAAATCACTGACTGGGGCCAGGATAGGACTTCAGGTCTACTGTGACGAGTAGGGAACTCCTTCCTTATTGTGGCAAGACATGTGCCCTCTAAGCAAAACAATAAGAAACAGAGAAAAGACTGGTTTATAGTATGTGAGGGGAGAAAAGTTCAATGAAGCTAGAAAGATAGTCCCAGGTGTATAGGGTTTTAAAAGCTAAACAGAAAAGCTTATGTTTTATTTTAGAGAACTGGCAGATAGAATTACCTATAAGTTATCAATTATCATTCATCAATCAGTTAAATACCAAAATATATTCGTTGAATTGAATTGAAATTTCACTAACAATGGACTCAGCAATCATATCACTTCTTTTGGAACCCTAAAATAGAGTTCATCCAAATAGTGTACCTGAATTTATCAATAGCAATGTACTTTCTCATTCCCTTGAATACAAATGTCCTTATTTTTTTATTCTGTCCTTTCTTATATCCTTGGTGGAAGAAACAAAAGCCAAAAAGTTGAACTGTTTTGCTTTTTCTCACCTTTAGTCCCATCTAACCAAAATATTGGTCCTCAAAGCCATCAAGAACAATTTCCCTGAATAAGAATACCCCCTAAGGATCCCTCAAATGATAATCCACATTATACTTAAAAGATTTCCAGTGAGAGACCAATTTCCTTCTATGACAGTCCATTCACTTCTAGAGAGCTATATAATCAAGAATATTTTTTTATAAATCAATTATAAATTTTCCTTACTCTAAACTACAGATACCCAGTGACCCACAGATTCTATTAGACTTATACCAAAAGTAGACCTATTGATAAGAAAATCTCAATAAATAATGAAATATTCATAGCATTTTTTTGTGTGATAGCATAGAATTAGAACAAAGCAGATAGCCATCAATTTGAGAGTGGCTTTAAATTTTAATACACAATGTTATGTAATATTGCCATGTCATAAGGGAAAAAATGCAAGGCTACAATACTTAATCAATAAACATTAAGAACCTGCTATGTGGGATAAAAAGAAAGGCAAAAAAAAAAATCCCCACCCTCAGGGATCTCACAATCTAATGGAGGATACAACATATAAGTAAATATATGCAAACAAGTTATTTAAAGGAAAAATCAGAATTACAAGGTTAGGAAAGGCTCCTTGTAAAATATGGTAGTTTAGGGGCAGCTAGGAGGCGCAATGGATAGAGAACCAGCCCTGGATTCAGGAATGTCAGGGACCCAGCTCTGGACCTTGGCCACCTATGGGCTAGGAGATGCCTGGAGGTGTGAACCCACCCACATGGGTGCTGGGAACACCCTGAAACAGGAGTGGCTCCGCTCATGAGGGAGGAAGAGGGGAGGAGCTCGGGACTATAAAAGGGATGGGGATGGGGAGGACAGGATCCATTTTTCCCTGCTATGTAAGCAATAAAGACCTGCTTGTTAGACTGCTACTGGGTGCTCTGTCCAGTTATTGCCCTCCGTCCCCAAGGAGGGTCTGTGACTTGACGAAGACCGGGAAAAGGTATGTATCCAGGTGACGGCTCGGGATAGAGATAGGTCCCTGAGCACAGGAGGACCTGAGTTGAAATTTGACCTCAGACTCTTAATAATTTACCTACCTGTGTGGTCTTAGGCAAGTCACTTAACCCCATTGCCTTAAATAAAATTTTTTTTAAAATATGGTAATTTAATTGGGACTTAAAGCCAGACAAATCAGAAGACAAGACATTGCTCACTCCATTCCTTTTCAGAGATGAAAAGTCCATGGATATGGTAAAACTATGTCCTCAGAAATCTCATTTCTACCTATCTGCACTCATTTTTGACTTGTTTAACTTCTCCATCATGCCCCCAGTCATAGCTCCCAGGCTTCTTGCTCACATATTATCAGTGCCCTCTACCCCTCTGATCAAGCCAGGAAACTCTTCAGTGAAGGAAAGTGGCCAAGCCTGGCATCGCCACCCCTTACATTCATTCTAGACTTCTCTGGAAGCCCTCACTTTATACATCTGATTTTTTTCACCACATGTAAACTCTTGAAATCAAGGACTTTTTTTCATATTTGTATCCCCAACACTTACCACAGTGCCTGACATAGAGCTTAATGTTTATTGACTATTGGTATAGTCCTTGTTTCCAAATTTTTCCAGTATACCGATCAGTTCTGCTGATTCCCCCCCTCTTTTTTTTCTTTAAATATATATATATATATATATATATATATATATATATATATAAAATATATGGGGGCAACTAGGTGGCACAGCAGATAGAGCTCCAGACCTGAAGTCAGGAGGACCTGAGTTCAAATCCAACCTCAGATATTTAATTAACTTGCAGTGTGACCTTGGGGAAGTCACTTACCCTACTGCCTTGCAAAAAAAATCAACTAAAAAAAAATATATATATATATGTGGGATGGCTCTCTGGGGGGAGGGAATGATGGGGAAAGATTCAGGGCCAAATGTTAATGAAATTTTTAAAAAAGATAAATAAAAATTTATTTTTAAAAAAAATCTACCCGGGTGGAGCCAAGATGGTTACAAGAAAGGATCAAGTCTTAGACGCTCTCTGATAAAACTTCTAAACTAAGGACTCTAACTAAACTTTCGAGAGAAAGGGACCCAGAGAGGCAGTTTTCCTACTCAAGTTAACCTGGAAAAGAGCAGAAGGGCTCTGTTCCCCAGGGGTGGAGGCCCACCAGAGGGGTGGCCCGCAAAAGCAAAAGAACTTCAGCCTCCCAGAGGCAGCCCCAGGGCACTGGGAGCCCCAGCTCACAGCAGTGGGGGAGTCTCCTGAGCTACACCACGGGGAGCACCAGCACAAAGTGGGGGAACAGTGGGGGACCTCTGCCAGAGCAAGCACCTGGAGCCCAGCCCTCAGGGCACACAGCGAGCAGCATGGTCTTTTGGCAGCCCAGATCCAGGAAACAGAAACAGGCAGAGCCTGTAAGCAGGAGCCCCCCAGGGCATGAGCCCATTGAGCTGAGGGAGGATAGTGAAGAGAGACTGCAGAGCTCTGTCCTCTGCCCCTGGTATAGGACTCTGGGGCTCTGAACACATTCAGATCCTAATCGCAGTCTAGGCCCCCCAATAGAACAGCAGGGCCCCCCCCACCTCAGCCCTGTGGCAGAGGGGGGCGCATATGGTCATTCACAGACCAGGAGGGGAGGACAGAGGCTCACACACTGAGATCCTTGTGGGAGTGTCCTAAAAGCTCAGGAAGCACCCCCAAAACAGGCTTAGGCTGGGAAAATGAGCAAGCAGAGAAAAAAGAGGAACACCATTGAGAAATACATTATCTATGATCCCAAGAAGGATCAATATACTCAGTCTGAAGATGAGGAAACACAAGCTCCTGCATCTAAAGACTCCCAGAAAAATGGAAACTGGGATCAGGCTATGACAGAGCTCAAAAAAGACTTTGAAAATCAAATGAAGGAGTTGGAAGAAAAACTTGGAAAAGAAAGGAGAGAGATGCAGGAAAAATATGAAAATGAAGTCAGCAGCTTAGTCAAGGAAATCCAAAAAAATGCTGAAGAAAATAGCATGCTAAAAAACAGCTTAGGTCAAATGGATAAAACAGTTCAAAAAGTTATTGAGGAGAAGAATGCCTTAAAAAGCAAAATTGGCCAGATGGAAAAAGAGATAAGAAAACTCTCTGAGGAGAACAAATCCTTCAGACAAAGAATAGAATTCAAGGAGATTGATGAATTTACCAGAAATCAGGAATCAATACTTCAAAACCAAAGAAATGAAAAATTAGAAGAAAATGTGAAATATCTCATTGAAAAAACAACTGATATGGAAAACAGACTTAGGAAAGATAATTTAAAAATTATTGGAATACCTGAAAGTCATGATCAGGAAAAGAGCCTTGACATCATTTTCAAAGAATTACTACAGGAAAATTACCCTGATATCCTAGATGCAGAGGGCAAAATAGAAATGGAGAGGATCCACCAATCCCCCCGAGAAAGAGATCCCAAAAAACCAACCCCTAGGAATATTATAGCCAAGTTCCAGAACTCCCAAGTCAAAGAGAAAATATTACAAGCAGCCAGAAGGACACAGTTCAAATATTGTGGAGCTGCAGTCAGGATCTCACGGGACTTAGCAGCAACTACATTGGAAGCTCATAAGGCTTGGAATATAATATACCAGAAGGCAAAAGAGCTTAGAATGCAGCCAAGAATGAACTACCCAGCAAGGCTGAATGTCCTCTTCCAGGGAAAAAGATGAACTTTCAATGAACTAGGGGAATTTCAAATGTTCCTGTTGGAATGGCCAGAGCTGAACAGAAGGTTTGATCTTCAGATACAGGACTCAGGTGAAGCATAGAGATTGGAAGAGAAGGGGAAAATATGAGGGACTTAATGATGATGAACTGCATGTATTCCTGCATAGAAAAGTGACACTGATAATACTCATATGAACCTTCTCAGTTAATAGAGCAGGTAGAGGGAGCTTTTATAGTTGAAGCACAGGAGAAAGCTGAATTCGAAGATAAAATATGGTGTAAAAATGGAGTCAATAGAAAAAAAGGGAAATGGAATGGGAGAAAGAAAAAGGAGAGGGGGAATAGGCCAAGATATTTCATATAATAAGATTTTTCTTTATTACAATGAGCTATTGCAATGATATGGAAGGGGAGAGGTAAGGGGGAATGAGGGAACCTTTGCTCTCATCAGAGGTGGCTAGGAGGCTAGGAGAGGAAACAGCAGATATACTCAATGGGGGTATAGGTATCTGGAGTAAGAAGGAGGGGGGAGCAGGGGGAAGGGGTGGGGATGTGAATAGAGGAGGAGAGGATGGACCATGGGGGAAGAGTGGTCAGATATAACACATTTTCTTTTTTACTTCTTGCAAGGGGCTGGGATTGGAAGGCCTGTCTAGGACCATAGGGCCAGGTGGATTCTGGGCCTAGGGGGTGGTATGGGGGGGCTCAGGGCTTCTTGGCCCCAGGACCAGGGATCTGTCTGATGCACCACTCAGCTACCCTACAGCTGAGTCAGAGTGAAAGGAGAGAGAAAATATAGTACATGGTAGTGGAGAAATAAGAAAGGAGGGAGTTGTGATAAGCAATGGCAACGTTGGAAAAATATGGAAGTAACTTTTGCGATGGACTTACAATAAAGAATGTGATCCACCCATGACAGAGTTGTTGGTGTTGGAACAAAGACTGAAGCATATTTTTTATTATTATTATTTTGGGGAGGGTGCAGGGCAAATGGGGCTGGGTGGCCTGCCTGGGGCCACATAGCAGGGTGATCTTTGGGTGTCTGAGGCCAGATTTGGACCCGGGGGCTCCTGGCTCAAGGGCCAATGCTCTGTCCACCACCCAGCCACCCCTACTATTATTACTATTTTATTTTATTTTGGGTCTTTTTTTTTCCTTCTTTTTGGTTTTTGCAGGGCAGTGGGGATCAGGTGGCTTGCATGTCACATGGCTGGGTGATTGTTGGGTCTATGGGGCTGGATGTGGGCTCAGGTGCTCATGGCTCCAAGGCTGGTGCTTCATCCATTGCGCCACCTGGCCATACCTACAATTATTACTATTTTTTTATTTTAATTTTTTCTCTCCCCTTTACTTTATCGCTCAAGCAAGTCTATATTCATGGGGGGGGAGGGGGTATTTCATTTACTCTTAAACAAGAATATTTTATTAATGTAAAAAAAACATTTGTACAAAATGAGAATTAAAAAAATAAAATTTAAAAAAAATCTACCTCAGTACATTTTCCAATCACTTCTTTTAGCTCTGCCTTCAGCTTTCTGGCACGTAACAAAACAAATATAATCATTACAATAGTTCAAAAACTTTAATATTGATGCCATAGTCTCCATATTTTTCTCCTGGCTAAACATTCACAATTCCTTCAATCTTTCTAAAATGTTCCCAGAATTGAACCAAATATTCTAAATGTGATCTGACTCTAATAAATCACAACATAACTGGTTTATCCTTCCTCTTTCTGGAGTTTAATTATTAAATTATTATTAATTAAATTATTTTAATTCTGATATAACCTCATATGAGAGGTAGGAATTTCATTCAAAACTTTTTAATATCTAATAACAATTATCCAACTGGAATGTGTTCACCAAAGTCACAAAATTACTAATGGAATTCAACATATATATTGATGTTCCCCTCCAATACACCAATTTCCCACTTCCTCAATCCACTCAATTTCCATAAACTTACTCCTTCACTTTATTTCAGCTATACATAGGGATGGTCATATCTTTGATCTTGTCATCACCCAAAAAATGTTGCATTTCTCTATTCATGAGATCCAAAATTCCTTTATCTGCTCATATTTTTTATCATTCCATTGTCCCCTTTGTCTTATGATCCCTCACCCTTCTGCATTTTCACTCTGATCTCCAATGCCTCAAATGCCTCAGTACTTTCTTAAGCCATCACCCCTACACTGACTACATTCTCCTCCCTTCCTGACTCAAACCCATTGTGAACTGATTCAATTCTAGACTCAAATATATTGTTAACCCCTCCTCTTATTACCAATTGCCAACCCCCACCACCCTGAACTGTTCCCATTATCTTTTTCCTTCAGTCTTATTCACATGCTGCTGAAGAGAGCTAGAGAAAGTCACAAAAGCATGCTGATCATGCCTACTATAAATTTTTGTGCCATCTAATCTCAACTGGATTTCTGGACCAGCAGGACAATCCTGCTTTTATTTGAATCTCTATCCTATTCAATATAGCAGATGCTCTAAACCTCATATTTCAAGTCATCCACAGCCCTCTCTTATCTCAAATTTCACCAAAAATTTTGAAACCATCTGGTGAGAACTCCTTCCCATCACATCTCACATTTCTTATAAAGAGGCAACCCATTTCTTTGTCAATGCCAATCTCCCTACATGTATTCTTGGTTCCCCTAAACCTTCTTTTCCAATAGATTTTCCCAAACATCATCTCCATTATCTCTATTCTTCAGTCTCTCTCTCTCTCTCTCGGCAAATGAGGAGAAGAATGCCTTAAAAAGCAGAATTGGCCAGCTGGAAAAGGAGATAAAAAAGCTCTCTGAAGAAAATAACTCCTTCAGTATATTGCATCTGGGGGAGGGGGGCAGAGCCAAGATGGCAACAGGAGAAGATCCTCCCTTAGGTGTTCTCTCTTTCAAATATTTCAAAACATAAAATAACGACTCTAACTAAATTTTTGAGAGACAAAACCCACAGCGGGATTCAGTGAGGCAATTCTCCAGCCCAAGGTAACCTGAAAAATAGCAGAAAGGCTCTGCTCCATGGGGTTAGAGGGACAGTTGCCAGAGTGAAGGAACTTCTTCAGCCTCCTGGAAGCAGCCCCAGGGTGCTGGGATCTGTGGCTCACTGCAGCAGGGGCAATTTCCTGACTTACACCTGGGGAAGCACCAGGTACAACTTGGAAGATCAGTGGGGAGACCTCTGCCAGAGCAAGGCTGTGAAACGCAGCCCTCAGGGCACTCAGCAAGCAGCATGGCAGTGGCAGCCCAGATCCAGGAACTGGAAGCAGATGGATCTGGCAAGCAGGAACTCCCAGGCAAAGGAGCCTTGAGTACTCAGCCTAGGTAGGGGAAAGGAGAGAGACTGCCAAGGTCTGTCCTCTGTACCTGGAACAGGACTCTGGGGCTCTGACCACATTCAGATCCTGACTGGAGCCTAGGCTACCCCCCCATAGAACAGCAGGGCCCCCCTCCACCTCAGTCCCATGGCAGAGGGGTGCACTTGTTGTCATTCACAGACCAAGAGGGAGGACAGAGCTTCACACACGGAGATCCTTGTGGGAGGGGGGTTCCAATAATACTCAAAAACTCAGGAAGCACCCCAAAACCAGGCACAGGCTGAGGAAATGAGTAAACAGAGAAAAAAGAGGAACACTATTGAGAAACACATTGTCTATGACCCCAAGAAGGATCAAAATACTCAATCTAAAGATGAAGAAGTACAAGCTCCTGCATCTAAAGACTGCAAGAAAAATGGAAATTGGGCTCAGGCTATGACAGAGCTCAAAAAAGATTTTGAAAATCAAGTGAGGGAGATAGAAGAAAAATTGGGAAAAGAAATGAGAGAGATGCAGGAAAAACGTGAAAAAGAAGTCAGCAACTTAGTCAAGGAGATCCAAAAAATGCTGAAGAAAATAACATGTTAAAAGAAAATAACTTGGGATGGCTAGATAGTGCAGTAGATCGAGCACTGGCCCTGGAGTCAGGAGTACCTGAGTTCAAATCTGGCCTCAGACACTTAATAAGTACCTAGCTGGTGTGGCCTTGGGCAAGTCACTTAACCCCATTGCCTTGCAAAAACCTAAAAAAAAAGAAAAGAAAATAACTCTTTCAAATGCAGAATGGAACTAAAGGAAGTGGATGACTTTGCACAAACCCAGGAACTAATAAAACTGTACCCCCCCAAAATTAGAAGAAAATGTGAACCATCTCATTGGAAAAAAAAAAAACTGACCTTGAAAACAGATCCAGAAGAGATCATTTAAAAATTATTGGGCTACCTGAAAGTCATGACCAGGAAAAGACCCTAGACTTCATTTGTCAAAAATTAATACAGGGACAGCTGGTTAGTGCAGTAGACAGAGCACTGGCCCTGGAGGCAGGAGGATCTGAGTTCAAATCTGGTTTCAGACACAGAATAATTGCCAAGCTGTGCAACCTTGGGCAACTCACTTAACCCTACTGCCTTGTAAAAACAGAGGAAGAAAGAAGAAGGAGAAGGAGGAGAAGGAGGAGGAAAAGGAGGGGGGGGAGAAGAAGAAGAAGAAGAAGAAGAAGAAGAAGAAGAAGAAAGAAAAGAAGAAGAAGAAGAAGAAAGAAAAGAAGAAGAAGAAGAAAAATAATAATACAGCAAAATTTCCCTGAGATCCTAAAAGCAGAGTGTAAAATAGAAATGGAGGGAATTCACTGGTCACCCTCTGAAAGAGATCCCGAAACAAAAACTTCCAGGAATATTATAGCCAAACTCCAGAACACCCAAGTCAAAGAGAAAATACTAAAAGCTGTCAGAAACAAGCAATTCAACTACCATGGCTCTATAGTCAGGATTACTTAGGATCTGGCAGTATCTACATTGAGGGCTCATAAAGGGCTTGGAATATGATATTCCGGAAGGCAAAAGATCTTGGTTTACAACCCAGAATCAACTACCCAGCAAAAGTGAACATCTTTCAGGTGAAAAAATGGATTTTCGATGAAACAGGGGACATTCATACTTTCCTATTGAAACAACCAGAGCTGAACAGAAAGTTTGTTTCCAAGTACAAGACCCAGATGAACCCATAGAAGGGGTGGATGAGAAGGACTATGAGGAACTTCATGATGTTGAACTTAGTGATGCATGGGAAGAAGATACTGATAACTCATGTGAACATTCTCATTCATAAGAGCAGTTAGAAGGAGCATATATAGACAAGGCACAAGAAGGAACTGAATATGATGGTACAATATTGTAAAAAGATGGAGTCAATGGGTGATAAAATACTGGGAGGAAAGGAAAGGAAAGAAAGAAGCTATTTCACAGAGCCTTCATTCTCATCAGAAATGACTCAGAGAGGAGATAACAAACACATTTTAATAGGGTATAGAAATCTATCTTACCCTAGAGAAAAATGAGATGAAAGGGATGGGATAAGGGGGAATGGGTGGGGGGGGAGGAAAGGAGGGAATATGTGATAGAAGAGAGGGTACTCAGATACAGCATACTTCTGAGCAGGGACAGGGTGAAAGGAGAGAGAGAGAGAGAGAGAGAGAGAGAGAGAGAGAGAGAGAGAGAGAGAGAGAATAGAAAAAAATGACAGTGGGAAGGAATAGAGTGGAGGGAAATAAGATAGTAGTAACAGCTGTGGGAAAAATATTGAAGCAACTTCTTTGGTGGACCGATAACAAAGAAGGCAACTCATCCCAGAGACAGAGCCATTAGAATCTGACCTGAAGTACATTTTTTTCTCTCTCACTATTCTTGAGGTTCCTCATCCTTTTTTTGGGGGGGGGACAGGGGGATTTATGATTACTCTCACAACAAGATTATTGTAATAATGTAAAAGAATTTTTTTAGATTTTTGCAAGGCAATGGGGTTATGTCGCTTGCCCAAGGTCACACAGCTAGGCAATTATTAAGTGTCTGAGGCTGGATTTGAACTCAGGTACTCCTGACTCTAGGGCCAGTGCTGTATTCAATGGGCCACCTAGCCATCCCTATAAATTTTTTTTTAATTTTAAAAAAGGAAAAAAGTTATCTATATTCAGTGTCTGCACTTTTCCTCCTCTCACTCTTTTCTAAACCAATGGATACCTGGCATCCAATCTCAAAATTCAACAGAAATTTCTCTCTCCAAAAGCATCAATTATTTTTTAATTTTCAAATAGAATGGTCTTTTCTCAACCCTCATCATTCTTGACCTCTTTGCATCATGTGACATTATTGATCACCTCTTCTAAATACCCTCTCCTCTCTGGATTTTTGTGAGCATGCTCTCAGTTCTCATCCTACCTGACTGACCTTTCTTCAGTCTCCTTTATTAGATCATTATCACTACCATTTGTCCAAATTATAGACTTCCCTCAAGGTTCTATTTTCTTTCTTTTATCTTTTTCATTTAATAATCTGATTATTTCCATCCTCTCTATGCAGATGATTCCTCAATCTACATATCCAGCCCTAATCTTCAATTCTGAATGTCAATCCCCTATCTCCAACTGCCTGTTAGATATTTCAGATTAGACTACAGACATTCAAATTCATCATGTCCAAAATATAATTCCCCCAACTATTTCATGCTTTCAGGGGCATGCTCTCCAGAAGAAGGGAAAAAAATGAATGTACAACACATTCGAGTTTAATCTGCATTAATATTTTCTCCATTACTTTAAATCTAAACAGTTAATAAACAATGAAGTCATGATGTGTTTACCCATTTCTGAAGTGCAAATGACACTAAAAAATCTAGCTATTGTGATCCACTCCTGCCCTCTTTCTAATCTTCTCTATTACTGTGGAGGGTATTCACTATTCTGCTAGTCAGTCAGTATCTTTGACTCCTCTCACCCACCCTACAGATCCAACACTACATATGTCAAACTTGTTCATTTCTATTTTTTTAGTTTAGTTTAGTTTTTTTTTTTTTTTTGCAAGGCAATGGGGTTAAGTGGCTTGCCCAAGGCCACACAGCTAGGTAATTATTAAGTGTCTGAGGCAGGATTTGAACTCAGGTACTCCTGACTCCAGGGCTGGTGCTCTATCCACTGCACCACCTAGCGGACCCCATTTCTATTTTTACAATATAAATCTAATACTGCCTCTCTTTTCCATTCAAACAATCCCTCCCTAGCACAGGTCCTCATTGTTTCTTGCCCAGAATTACAGCTTTCTAGCTGCCAAAATGATTTTCCTTAAGCTTAAGCCAGACAACATTACCCTCTTGCCTTGTTCAGTAAACTGCAGTGACTCTCAAATGGCTCTAGCATCAAATCTGAAGCTCTTCACAACATGGTCCCTTCCTACATTTCCACCTTATTCCATTCACTCTACAGTCTAGATGCATTAAGCTCATTTTCCGTTCTTCTCACAAAGCACTCCATCCTCCAGTGTCATTCCTTTGTACTGATTGTACCTCATATGCTCTCCCTCCTACTCTCTGCCTCTTGACAACTCCAGTTTCTAAGACTTTGTACAGGAAGCCTTCCCAGTGCACCTTGTCCTTGGAACTTTCCCTCTTAGGTTACCTGCTTTGTGCCCTGTACATATTGTGCACAAACCTATTTACATGTTGTCACACATATTAATGTAGTGCCTGGTACAAAGTAAATGTTTAATATTGGTGACTGACTGACAAATATACAAACTCCCTGAGAGCAGAAGATGTCTTTGTACTTTTGCCTTTCTTTGTCTCACCTTCCAGAGACTTATCACATCCCCTTCCCCTCTAGACAGCATCACCAGAAGAATATTAGCATTAAAGTAATGTACTTTTTTTAGATATAGGATAATGGAAAAGCTCATGGTGGTTTTAGACAGGTTGTAGCATACTATGAAAAATAACAAGTTTGAAAAGTATATTGTGAATGGCACCATTTAAAAATGTATAAGAATGGAAAAGTGGTGGGCTGGATATCTAACAAAAAAATATTAGAGACAATAGGTAGACAGATACTGACTAGCAGAATTGACACTTAGAATAGATAAAGATCTCAAATGTGCTGTGTATCTCCCCTATGAAGCATTTACAGAAGAACATGGAAGAGAATTGCAGAGGATGAGATAACAAGATAAAGCAAGATACACACACACACACACACACACACACACACACACACATGCACAAACGTATGCTTCTAAGTATTTCAATAATAGGAATTATGACAAAGAATGAAGTAAATTTCTGTATTAATATTCAAGAATTTCATGTTCAAGTATGAAAAAAGACATTTTGCAGAGACTGTGCTGTGTACTGAGCAGTCAAACTATAACATTACCAATTTTAGTCTCAACATGATTTTATTTTTTTTTCAACATGATTTTAATGAGAAATTTGATTTCCCAATCATTTCAATAGTGTTAAATTACTGGAAGATTTTCTGAGAATTTATATAGTCTTAAAATAAAAGTACTCATGGTAAACAATGTCATTAATAAACTTACTGAATATGGAATAAGAACTAGCCAGAAATTTGGAAAATAAGTATCAGAATTATGAAATACTTTTTATTCTTCTTAGATCTTGGGGGCCTAATCCATAAGAATTACTTCTTTTGTCCCCTCTGATATAGCAATCACTGATTAGTTAAATGAAAAGAAATGGAATTTTCTGCCTTTTTCCCACAAAAAAAATTCTAAATCTTTGTAGTAAACAATGATACTCATATAAAAATAGATATTTTCCTGTGCTGTTATCATTATTGGAGTTGTAATTTGTACATCACAATAAACAGATTTCTCTGTACATCTGTGTTTTGGAAATCAAAGAAAGGAGAAGATGATATGATGATTCAGAAGTTCTACATTTCGAGAAGTTAGAATTTTGGCATGTTTCCTTCTGCTATGGCTACAGTCAGAAGTAGATGGGTTGTAAAGTTCTTAGATTAAAAACTAGCATGTTATTCTTTGGCTTTAGAAAACCATGATGTAAGTCAGGGAATAACTGTATAAAATTCTAATTTTTCAAATAGTAGAATAAAACATGCAAAGGTACAAATGACAGTGAAATAAAATCCAACATATTTCTGACTCTTGATTTGTAAACTCATTTTTCTATTTAATATTGTTTTCATTCTAAAGTGCTGATGACAAATGACACTATCAGGAGGAATCTAGAAAGTATTATCAAAAAAAGTTAAAATGTTTAAGACAGGAAACTGAAGAATTTAAGAGCATAGGTGGTGTTTTCATCATTGTTGCCAATCAAAGCAAGAGCTTCAGGAGGATGGGAGGAATGCAGATGTGTGATATGAACATCTGGGTAAAAAGTTGGTGTCTGAAAAAGAGGATTTGAATTTCTGAACTTCATCTTAAACTGTTTGATACTCAATTTCCTTACCTATAAAGGATATGGAGGAGAATAATAGTGCCTATCTCACAGAATCATAGTGAGTCTCAAAAGAGATAATAGACATAAAGCATATAATATCAGTTATTATGTAGGCAAATTCAGGAATCAAAAAGTATGGAAATAATGAAAAATATTTGGTTCAAAACCATTAGAATCACAAACATAATCAACATTGTCTTCAGATACCACCTAGATAGAAAAAAAGAAATAGATGAATAGTTTAGAAAACAAATCAAATTCTTGGCTATAAAAGTAAAGAAGGGGAGCAGCTAGATGGTGCAGTGGATAGAGCACTGGCCCTGGAGTCAGGAGGACCTGAATTCAAATCCCACCTCAGACACTTAACAATTACCTAGCTGTGTGACCTTTGGCAGGTCACTTAATCCCATTGTCTTGCAAAAACTAAAAAAAAATTTAAATTTTTAAAAAATAAAGAAGGGCTTCAATTATCTGGACATGCAGTAGAGTACATAAGATCTCTGGTCAAAGTGGAATAACTAATAATTTCTTGACATCCTGGATGAAATTTCATCCTTCAAAAAGTGGAGGAATGAATAAGGGAAACTTCTTATTCTCACCATGAAGGAAATGGTTACTGCAAGGGGAAATGAGAACCTTTAGGAGAGGTGACCATTGATATTTAAAATCTGTGAGAAATAAAGTTAAATCAAGCACTGATTGATAGATTCTAGATTTTGGGAGAACATATACCAAAGTGTTCAAAGAAAGAACACCTTGAAACAAAAATTCTATAAGAAGTTGTCATGTTAGAAGGGAAAAGAAGTTCTCAAAGAAACAGTAAAGATAGAGAAGCAATTCTGAAAAAGATGAAAAAAAGAAGAAAAATGCGTAAGTGCAAGGAACTCATCAGACAACCTATCTTTTTTTTCAAAATGGAAAATCAAGAAATAAGCATTTAATACATTCTAGATACTATATTGAGCACACTATCATTGTTCTAAATCCATGATCTGAACATGAAATCTCTGACACCACTTCCTATGTCCTATTCCACTCCTTCCCATTCTAAGACCATCAACTCTGCTCCCCTACTTTTCTTCTTTAGTAAACTTGACCCTTAGTTATCCAATTCAATTATACATAGTCCTCTATGTTTGAATCCTTTGCTCCTTTATTTCTATCCCTATTCATGTTTTCCTATACGAACCCTGGATTACTCCAATATCCAAATTCTCCACTCCTGAATGCTGCTGAACACCACTAGAGAAAGTTTTACAACTCTGTCACCTAAGCCCACTATAAATTCCTATTATCTAATCTCACCTGGGCCCTTGGTGCTGCACAGAAATCTTTTTTTAAAAATTCTTCCCTTTTCAACCATATCTTACTCCCCACTCAGTGATAATTTCTCTCAAATGTTTCAATGTACTGATACTTTATCAGTGGGAATAACATAAAAGAAAGATATATTGCCATCTGCTTTGCCACTACACAATAAAGACATAAGGCTTTTACATTTAACTTGCAACTGAAACCTGTTACATATGTCATCTCTCCCTGTGACAATGCAAGTTCCTTAAGAGTGGGGAATAGCTTGGTTTTCTTTATACAGAGTTTAGTACATACAACATAATATATATTTCATTTCCCATTTTTCCTAAACCATCTGATCCCTTTTTCTATTAGCAGAAGGCATAGTCTATTTTATCAAAAACAAAGGCCATTCTAAACCTTATATTCCCTTCAGTATCACTCTATTCTTTCCATTTTTGTTAGTCCCTGATGAAGTGACTTTCTTTTTGCCAAGGCCAACCCATTTACTTTGTTCTCTTGACCCCATCCTCTTGTCCTCCACCAGATTTTTCCCTTGGATCAGCTGACTGTCTTTACTTTTCACTCTCATCTTTATACTCTCCCTTGCTCCTGGCTCCTTCCCTAAAGTCTACAAAAATGCCCAGATAACTATTCTTAAATAACCTTCTTCTGACTTTGTCATAAGCTACTGTCTTTTTAAATTTTTTTTTCACAAACTCCTAAGGAAAAAAAATTGCCTCCACTTTTTCTCCTACAACCACTTCTGAGCACCTCATAATCTGGCTTCTGACCTCCTTACTTAACTGAAACTTTTTTCAAAAATAATGAAAAAACTCTTGTTAAATCCAATGGCCTATCCTCAGCCCTTTCCCTCCTTACCTTTCTGTAGCACGAGAAAATGCTGAAGCATCCCCACCTTGAATACAATCTCTTCTCTTCCAAACTTATTTTGTTCACTGATAAATCTAAAGCACTCTTTTCTCTCTTCTTAATCTCTTTTGCTCTGCAATATTTGGTATTTAATACTAGTTATTACCTTCTGCTCCTGGATACTATCTTTTATTTCGGGATTTCAAAGTCTGTTGTTCTTCAACCTGTCTGATTAATGTCATATCCATAAACTGTTGCTTTCTCCCAGGACTCTGTTCTGGGCCCTAGTTTCTCTTTATACTCCCTCACTTGGTAAACTCACTAGATCTTATGAATTTAATTATCTCCTTGAAGGTGAGAAGGGATGAGATCACTTGAGGGACAGAGACAGATTAGTGTCACCAACCCTTAGTCACTTTTCTGAGCTGGATCTCATGCATCCCTCCTCAGCACTAACCAAGGTCTCTCAGGGCAAATGGGCCATCTCCAGTCCTCCTCATCTGTATATTGCCATTGGACCTAAATGGCTTTGGAGTAGTGAAACAGATGACTTTGAATAACCCTCACTTAAATCCAATTTACCTTCCTAATGTCATGGTCTTCAAGAACAAAGAACAAGAATCAATGATGTCTTCTAGTTTTTCTCCTGTTTTAGTCTCCTGCTCTAAGTATCCTTAAAACAAACCTCATTCTCTTTCACCATAAATCCATCCCCCAACTATATTGAGAGTACCAGTATCCTTTCAGCACTGACATTTTTATATTTGAAGATGTCTTCAACTCTTCTTTCTTGCCCCTAAACTGGTTACCAAGCTTTGATTTTACTCCTTTCATATAAAGTGCATCCATCCTCTTCCCTCCTCTCACATGGTCATCAAACTTATTAGCTCTTACAGAGATAACTGCAAGTTTCTAATTAGTCTCATTATTTCTAGCCACTTCTAAGCCAATCTTCAAATTAATCTTCCTGGAACACCAAATGTGTGCCCTGATCAAGAAAATTCAATGGCTCCCTACTTACAAGCTCCTCAGCTTAGTATTAAAACTCCTTTACGATGTAGCATAATCCTACCTTTCTAGTTTTTTGAAACAATACTTCTCTTCACGAACCCTATATTCCAGCCAACTCGTCCTTTTTTCTATTCCTCGACTTTGGTATTAATATCCTCATTCATTGTCTTTGCATAAACCATCCCCTGTGCCAACAATGTGCTCTCGTTTCACCTCTCATTGGAATCCCAGCACAACACTTTCGCTTGTCAGGTTGATCAGCATATCATGCTGCAAATAGTTTATTTGGGGGGGGGGGGGGAGTATTGTTTTTGGCTCCCAGATGCTCTCTCTCCTACTTTTCACTTATCCTTTCGGTTTTACCCAGTTCATGTCATACCTCTTTGGATGATGTTCATCCACTGTGAAAACTTTTAAATGCTTCTAAAGATATTTCCAGACCCAAACAGTAATGCATACTTGAGCAATCCACTAAACACTGACTGGATTTCAGGTTATCTCATCTGTAAAACTACAGTTTTGGACATTCCTCCTAGGATCATTTTCATCTCTAGATCTTTGACCCAGATTCTGTTCTCTAGTAATAAATAGTCTTTAACCCGATGCTGCTTTATCAATCTGAGCCTCAGTGTGGGTGGAAACCTTATCTTTTTCTTCCTTTGTGCTCAATGGCAACAAACACTTAGCACTGAATCTTCATAATTCATTCATAATGTCCTACAGATTCCTGTTATCTAAGTATCCCAGAAACGTATCCGGTGACTAGAATGCATTTTGTCTATTTGGGGTAAAGGTACCGCAGCCTGCCACCCTTGGAAGCTCTTTTGTGTGTTCAAGAGGCATAACCTGACATTTAAATTATAAAAAAAAAAAAAGCCTGTTTGTAGGAACATCACCTGATATTGCCCAGCATCTGTGTTAACAAGCAGGGAAATCACAGGTCCCATCCCTGCCCCTGCGCGAACGGCGGACAGAGTGGAAGGTGGAGGAGCGGCTTTGAACTTGGGGCCCTAAACTCGTCTCTGGTCTGCTTCCCTTGTACGTGACCTTGGACCAGGCGCTTGGCTCCTCCGCCTCCGCAGCGGAGCCGAGACGGTCTCTCCGGCCTCCCGGGCCCGCGCTCCCCGATCCGCTTCTCGGCGCCTGCTCTGTTCTGCCCTTTGAAGCTGGCCCGGCAGGAGCGAGGGGCCAGGACCTGCCCGACAAGAAGGAACCGCGGCCCCGGGGCTCTCGGGGCGGCTTGTCCTGTCGGGGAGCTCCTGGCCATTCATGGCGCTGGACAGGAGCAGGGAAAGTTTAGCCCCGGTCCTGAGCCGCCGCCTAACGGCGTGGAGCCCGGTGCGGCCCCGCCTCCGGAGAGGCTGCGCGGGGGAGCCGGCGCGGCGGCAGGAGCGGCCGGGCCGGGGCCGGGGCCGGGGCCGGGCCGGGGCCGGGGCCGGGGCCGGGGCCGGGGCCGGGCCGCCCCCGCGCGGGGCGCTTTTCCCAGGGCACGGGGCTGACGCCCGCTTTTCTGGGGGGGGAGGGGCCGGGAGAGAGAGAAAGGAGGGAAATGGTGAGGGGACCACAAAGAGGGAGGAAGCAGTGTGCGCGTGGCGCGCGGGGAGCCGCAGCCCGGCCCGGGTTCCCTCCAGAAGGGGCGGAGTAGACGGGGCTCGGAGCCGGGGGCTCGGAGCCGTGCCCGGGCCGCCGCGCGGGGCGCGAGGCGCGGGGCGCGTGGGGGAGGCCCCCGCTCCTGCCCCCCCACGCTCATACACACATGCACACACACATGCACACACATGCACACACATGCACACACATGCACACACACACATGCACACACGCGCACGCACACACACACACACGCACGCGCCACTCCGGGGGCCAGCCGGCCCGAGGGGAGGGGGCCGGGGCTTTCTCGGCGGGGCAGCGCGGGCTCCGAGGCAGGCGGCGGGGTGGGAGGGGGAGTTCGGGGAGCCGCGACTGGGGGAGGGGGCGGGGAAGCGGGGAGGGGGCATGCGCAGAGGCGGCAGCCCGGCACGCGGCGCTGCCGCTCACCTCTTAAAAGCGCCTGGGCTCGGGGTGACCGCGCTTCAGTCCGGCCGGAGCGGCTGCGGGCTGCGGAGGAGCCCCGGGGAGCCCGCCGCGCCCCGACGGCCCGCCCGCTCCCCCGGCTCCGGGAAGCGGCTGCCCCGGTCGATGGGACCGGACGCCGCGCGGAGTCGGAGCCGGCGCCCGTCGAGGGGCCCCGGGGCCCCCCCAGCCCGCGGCGGAGCTCGGGCATGACCGGCCCGCGGACCTGAGGACGGGGGAGGCGGCTCCGCCCGGCCGATGGGGAGAGCGCGGGGCGGCCGCCGGGCCGGGCCGTGAGGCGCCGCTCCGCCACCCCCGCTCTCGGCCCCCTCTCGGCCCGGGCCCCGGCGCCGGGCCCCCGCGGGAACATGGCCCTGGAGAAGCTCTGCTCGGTCCTCAAAGGTAAGAGCCGGCCCGGCCGGCGCGGGCGGGCCGGAGCTGTCCGGGGGCTGCGGGGCCCCTTCCCGGGGCGCCCGCGCCCGCCCTCGCCCCCTCGGCGCGCGCTTGCTCCCGCCCGCGGAGCTCCTGTCCTGGGGCGCTGGGCCGGGGGGGGGGCCCAGACTACGGCCGGGCGCCCCCACGCTCCCGCCGCCGCCGCCTTTGTCACCCTCGGTGCGGCCAGAAACGGTGCCCGGAGAGGCGCCGCCGGAGCTGCCCCCGAGCCGGCGCCCGCCGCTCCACAGCCGCTCGTCCCGGAGGGTCCCGGTGTGATCTGGAAGCGGCCCCGGCGTGGGGGGGGGGTCAGCTCTGAGAAAAGCGAACCCCTAAATGGACGTTGTTTCCGTGGGCGACCTGCCGTCACCAAGGGGGCTTCCTTCACCTGTCAGCGCTTCGCTTTCACGAGATCCCTCGACTGAATATACAAAGATAACGGGAAGCCGGGTCTCGGAGCCCAGAAATGCCACCCGAACTGATCTTTGAGGCGCCTTTCACGCGCCTTGTGTTTGTTGCCCTTTTCACACCCTCCAACAAACGATGCTGTTGTTGACACCGGGTTTGCCATAAATCCAGCCAGTACGTAGCTGTCCAGAGAATCCAGGCAGCTAGCCCGGAGCCAAGCCAAGACGCTCAGTGGGAAGCGATTATTTTCCTAGCGCTTCTCTGATCCATAGATAAGTCATTTTTTAAAAAGTAAGCTTCCTAGTGTGGATCTGGAACGGGCACCGAGGTGCTAAATTCATAATATTCAAATGTAATGATACGTGTGTGTCAAATGCCCGTGTGTTTTGTGTTTTGCTTCCAGCCAGAAGCAAAATATGTAAAGTCAAACCTGTAGAGCTGCTAATTCTCAAACCTCTGCTGCTCCATTCAGTGTCGTATGCTGAAGAAAGCCCTGCTCAGCCGACAGACAATTACATTGTCGAAAGCTGACTCAAAACCCAAGTCATCGTCACTTGTGGCTTATGAGCAGAACGTCAGAGAAGCTCGTCCCCCTCTAAAAGTATTAACGGCTCCTTATTGTGTTTCTTGCCCTTCCGCTTCATTTCTCTAAACACAATAATGTTCCTTGATGGTGGTGGTAGTAATAGTGATAGAGGAGGAGAGTTGGGAGGCTGCGACACCACTGCAGGCTTTCCTGAAGTGGAGCTCAGCCAATGCTGACCCGTTTTCTAATGATGTACAATGTCTCTGGGGAGTGTGGCTTGTTTCAGTCTTCTGCTCTGGACTTTTCCATAGATGCTATCTCAGTTTGACAAAGTGATATTCCTCCCTAGATTTTGAGTGAAGTCTTAAAATATAAAGCTGTTGCTGTTGAATCTCTCCCTCATTTCTTACATTTAGAATGAAAATAGTCTCCTTGCCGAAAGTAGTACATTCAGACAAAACAGTTATTTCAAATTTTCCAAGAGATAAAGGGTTTGTGACATGTGTTTTTTTTTAACAACTTAGGTTGTCCTTCAAAGTTATTTATGAATTTCTTTTTTATTTCTCAGAGCAAAAATAGCACAATGAAACAAAGGGCTGCTCTCTTCCCCTACTTTAAGTTTTAAAAAAAAGTGAATTTTGCTTTACTTCCATTGTTGTAACCTTTTCACATTTCATGAAAAACTTGTGCATTATATCAGCGTTTTCATCAGTATCTGTTTCCATCAGAAGCTTGTGCCAAATTAGGGGGATTTTTCCCCCCAAGTCAGGTAACAGTAACATAAAAGTTAGTTTATAATAAAAACACAATATATTTTCAATTAATAATGACTTTTGAATTAGCAAAAACTTTTGTCAAATTGTTATGAAATAATAACAAATATGGTGCTTTAAATAGTTAATAATTTAGCTATCTAAATGTTTCCTAAATTAACCATTGAAATTTCCACCAAAATGATATAATTTCACTTAATTTCTTCTTGCACAAGCATTTTGCAATGAATTAGCAAGCAAAACTTTTTTGTATAGCAAATCTTTTTCTTCCAATATCAGATTTTAAGAATTTGAGAGAATCTAAACCATATGCATTTCCACTCCCTAGATTAACTATTTCTTCTTGTGTTCTTGTTATAAGAACTACAATAATCACATGTAATTTGAGTGTGTAGTTTTAAAAATAAGGCTTAATCTCTTTTTAACTTAAGTAGAGGTTATATATTAAAAAGTGTTATAATTTCATTTGTATTCTTTTTATGATAGAGGCTAAATTTTTTACAAGTTTAGGGCCAGATTAATTTTGAAAATGCCTTTTGATATGATCTTAAAGTAATTAAGAGGCATTGCAGTACTCTTAAGGCATGGTATAAGTCCTTGAAAGCTTAAAGCAAGATTAATAATGACTATTAATTTACATTAATAATAAGACATTAGATAAAGAATTAAGAATGGAATCGGATATGATGGAATTTGATGGGATGGTAGTCCCATGGTATATTTCATATGTTCATTTTCTAGTCATGTCACATATTAATATACAAATACGTTATGTGTGTGCATACCTAGATGTAGTGTAGACTATACACATACACACATGCACACATTCCATATAGAAAAGCTAATGTGGCAATTATATTGCTCATTAATATCAAGAAATGTTGTCAGAAAACAGGATCCATTGTCCTCACCAAAAACAATTTTCCATCATGCTATTTGTTATATTTTCCCCATATTTCAGGTATGCTTTTACCTTCTGCCAATGCACTCTGTCCTCTTGGGCCACTAAAAAAAGGGGAAACTTTATCAGGTGACATACATGCTATTTCATTTATAATTAGCCAGCTTAAATCATTTTTACTTAATATAGACAGCACTGAAAGAACCCTGAATTTAGAGTCAAAGGACCTGGGTTCAAATCCCACCTCTGATTTTCTTTGTTTGACATTAAACAAATTTCTTTTAAAAAAAAAAAAGCCAGTGTGCCTCAGTTTCCCCAAGTGTTAAAATGTAGGGCAGGGGTATTGACTAGATGCTAAATCAGAGTTTCTACCTGTTTACATGTTTGAGTTAGAAGGTTTTTTCTATTTTTTTTTTCTATTTTTCATTTTACTGAAAAGAATTATATACTTCCAAGTTCATTTGTATGTTATTTTATATTTTTAAGGAAAAACTCTTCCAAGACATTAGAATTTCTCGATAGTACCATTCAGTGTCCAAGTTCTGCATTTTTAATAAGCTAAATTGCATCTACATTGATGAATGTTATTTTTAAAAGTTATTGCTGAAAATTTGCATGACCATAGATATTAATAAAAACTTTAATGATTAATTGACTATCTCCCCTTAAAAATTATCTTATAATAATAGGTAGTTAAGAGTTCAATTAGAGAGTAAATGTTAATAGTTTAATGAGCCATCGATTTTTTTATTTAGATTATAGGACTGAGGATCAGACTTGATGAGGATTATATTAGACTTTATCAAAATTTATTATGCAAAGTGGATTATTAAGTAACTTTGTTCCTAGTGACATAAAAACTGCATTAAATTCTCATATTGAAAGTTTGAATTAGATAAACATCAGATTTGCATACAAATAAAAATAAGAATATAAACACATAGGCAACCTCTGAACCACATATATATGCTTGTCCTTAGTAGTCTATATATGCACCAGTAGATTCCTACACATTGTAGCCTGTCAGCTAAATCCTAATTTCAAGTAAAAGGATTTTAGTTGAATTTGTGATATTGATGTCACAAAAGGAAAAATAAACTTTTCATTGGGACTATTTTTTTATTCTACAAACTTAAATCTTATTAAAAAAAAATAATCTGGTACCAGGACTTGGAAAAGTAAGTATGAGCAATACCTAAAATAAAATTATTGGGACACAACAAAGTAACAAGAGCAAAAAAGGAGATTAATCTAAAAAAACCTCAACTTTTCTTCCCATTCAAAATAACTAACATTCATTTACATATGATTCCTGTAATTTGACAGAAAAATGTAAAGCTGGAGGTTGGAGGAAAGGAAAGTCAAATGACCTCTAAAATATGATTTGGTATCACAATAATGAGAAGAGTGTCTGAGGAATTTGTGGTTATTACAGTGGGAAGACATGTATAGCTGTCTTCCCAGGAGCACTTTTAATTTCTTACAGTGGTTTGAGTCTGACAAGGAACCTGTCATATTTCTCGGAAAAGAGAAGGCACTATAAGTTAAGTTTTCTTTTCTTAAAGAAGCGATTGGCAGTGTGATTAACAAGCGTATGTTAGGATCCAGGAATTTACAAAGTTCACTATACCTTGTAGTCTTCCTTATGAGTAGATGTTTAACTACCATAATGGATATTGTTAAAGTTAAATATCCTCTTGTTATTAGGTACATAGTAAAGTAGAATTTTTTTGGCCCAATATCTCCTATTTTCTAAAAAATTGCTCCAATGATTGAATATCTGGGACTCCTGATACTGGACTTTAGATAGAATCCCCTCTGTTTTTCACTGAAGATCCCTTGTTTCATTCTAGCTTAAGTAAAGGTTTAAAGAACAACAACTATAAAATCATCTCAGAAAGTGGAATTGGCCAAAGTTGTGACTAGACAAATGCTGAGGATTCGGTTCTCTTCATTAAGTCCTCCAAATAAAAAAGAAGTATGCCTTCAGTGTGGCTCTTAAAGGCTTAGTATTATGTGCTAAGCAGTCAACACACTGATTTAAGGTAAGTACGACTGTTTTGAGAAATAAAGGCCATTGACTAAAGGATGTAGATTAACGTTGGTTGAGACTTAAAAGTCCAAGATTTGGAATTTAAACTTAATATGAATAAAATAAATTTTACTTTTTTTTTCCATTTAATATAATTGGAAAGAAGGACCTTTAACTGTAAAGCCTATAAGGACAAGAAGTAGGGGTAAAAGCTAATTTGGGTCATTTTAATGGGATGAGTTGGGGATAACCCTTAAACCCACAAAAGCTAATGATAAGTTCAAATCCTAACATCCTTCTTTATTAGAAAAAAATGAGCCATAACTAAGAATAGTGTTATCCTTACCTGAATTTCAGAGTCAAAATGGTTAAAAATATTTCTTTCCACCCAGTTCATTGTTAAAAATTTCATTATCATTCCCTTTTAACAAAGCTGAATTAAACCTGCATTTAACCTTTAAGGTTACAAAGTTTGAGAAAATGTCTAAATCTGATCTTCAACCTTAATATAATGACAATTGAAATCTAAATAGTGCTTTGAAACTTGCAGAGCACTTTGCACACATCCCCATTTGAGCCTCAACAATTCTCAAGATTGGTTTGAAAAAGCATTATTCCTTTTCTACAAATGAGGAAATTATGGGCAAGAGAAGTTATGTGACTAGCCCAAAATGATGGAGGTGGTCAGTAAATGTCAGAGGTGGAATGTGAATCTAGGTCTTCCTGACTCTAATTCTTTTCTTTGATTCATGTTGTCATGCTGATGGTTTGGTGTTTTGCATGCTTTTTCAAAACATAGATTATCTTAGATGATTTCTGGATTTGAGAATTCCTTTCAACCAAAATGTATGTAAATATCTGCTATAGGCCAGGTATTATGCCTAGGTGTCAAGGATACAATGATTTTTAAGATGGCACAATCCTTTCCCTCAAGGAGCCTATATTCCACTGGAGGTGGGGAGAAATAGAGAGCAAACTAAAGCCAGAAAATTTGAGGAAGAAGGAAACCTCCTTATTTGGAATAATCAGTGAAGGCTTCCCAAAGGAGATGGCAACTGAATTACCATGAAGGAAAAAAAACATTCTGAAGAGGAATGCATACATTTTCAGGCATGAGAGAAACCTACTTAGATGCTCAGATATGGAAAAAAGATATATCACTTTTGGAGAAGAGTTAGTAATCCAGTCAACTAGAACATTTGAAGTTTGTGAAGGATCCATAAAGAGCAGGTGAAGGGAAGTAAAGGGAAATAAGGTTAGAATGTGAACAAATTTTGGAAGATTTTAAATGCCAAGTTAAGAACCTGTATTTTATACTCTAAACAACAGAGACTATCTAAAGATTTTTTGAACAGACAAGTAACATAATTAGACCTGTGCTTATGGAGATTATTTTAACATCTCGGCCTTGAATCAGCCTTCCTCCACCTTCACCCTATCTCCCAATGTCTTCCTAAAACTAAACTAAGAGGAACTTAGAATTCCACACAGTTCAATTGAGGCAAAATCTTATTTGGCAGTCTAAGTTACTTGTTATCCTGCCTTAGCCTTACAGATCTCTCTCAGACCAAGACTTGAATGGAAATCTGAAACTTCCTAGCGAGGTGCTTGATCTGTCTCCTGCTCTCCAGTTCACTAAATTCTCTCTGAATTCTCATTTTCACATCTCTCCAGTACTGTGACTGTTTACTAATGTTGTTAAAATATCCTGAGGAAGAGTAAGCTATCTTCCTTGCCATTCACATTCAAAGAGTACTCTGTACTCAATCATTCCCAGTACTTAGTAAAAGACAATGAGGACTTTAAGATTATTAAAATAATACACGCAAAGTACCAGTAAAAGTCTGAAAAAAAGACTTGGCAACTAATTGAATGTTGAGAGAAGAGATAGAAAAATTAGTGAACCATTTAGTCAAAAAGGGAGGAGGAACAATAGAAGTTTTAGTGAGACAGAGGACAGAAAAAATGCAGAAATGCCTTAATTAATAATTCCATTCAAATTCTATTTATTCAATATTAGAGTTAATAAACAACTTAAGTGCTATTATCTTTTCATAATGTTAAATTGTAGCAGGGAGATACATCCTAACCTAATTCCATGGTATTGGACATTCCTGGAATTTCTTTTAATAATTCAGCCTGATTATGACCCAGCTTCATTACAAAGAATCTATTAAATTCTCAGCCAAATTCGTATGTTTGTTATGACTTGTTAACTAGGATGATTAATAGTCAACTGCTTTACCACTAGGAAGAAGAAAGACAAAGGTGCACTACAGAGTCCCTCCTTCCTTTCCTAGCATCTTTGTTTCAAATGGCACGATTTCAGAAAAGTAATTGGAGTGCAGTCTAGAAATGCAGCAACAAATATAATCATTTTGTGTTTGAAACTTTAGTTAAAACATTTTATACCACTTGTGAATAATATGATTGATATCAACAATAAGCCAGATTTGTATACAGCTTGATCTTTATTAGCTGCTGTCTATAACAACTCAAGTTAGTTTCTTCAGTTCATTTTTTATGTCAGTTATTCCCCCTGGTTTCAGTTTTCATAAATATGCCCATTTGCCTCTGTCATTCATTTAGCTAAGATGAAAAGAATGCAACTGAAAGGTGGTGCCTCTCAGGAAGTTTCTTGTAGCATGATACATGTAACATTTGGGATGATTTCATACTGATATAGATAGAAAATGCTATTTAAAGAATCACCAGACTTCTGATTATTACCATATTTCCACTATGAAAGTACTTGTCCCAACAAATAATGTTATCTCTATCCCAAGAGTCAATTCCTCTAAGTCAAATATAGTTTAAGTATTTGGGAAGTTCTCTGAAAGGTTGATTCTTTTGTAACATATTATATCTTCAACAGTAGCACTGATCTAGCCTCTCCCCACTCCTTTCCCCAAAAAATAATAAAAAGGACAAAGAAACTGAGAAGTGAGCTAGAGTAGGTCAACAAAAAAATAAAGGCTAAAAATTGAAAAAGACTATAACAACTCTATCACAACATCCTTAATAGGTTCAGAGACTATTGCTTAAAAACTCTTGCATCTTAACGGTGTACCTTTCACTTAGTACATGCTTTGTGTTTTGCATTGCATTGGAATGGACCCGAGAGGGAATCTAGTATAATCTCTCATCCTAATAGGAATCCCCATTATAGTTTCCCTGGCAGTTGGACATCCAGTCTCTTCTTTAACATGTCCACTGGAGGAAAATTCATTTTCCTCATGAGGAAGTTCATTTAACCAAACAACTTTTAACTGTAAGAGTTCCTCCTTGTAAGTTAAAACCAGTCTCCTTGTACCAATTGTCCACTGGTCCTTTAAGTCATTGGAGCTACATGAAATATATCTAATCCATTTTCCAATGACAAGACTATCTGTTTTAAGACAACTGTCACATCTCCCAAATCTTCTCTCAAAGTTAAATATCCTTATTTCCTTTAAGTTTGTTTTTATAGTATGGTATCCAAAACTGAAAAGTGCCTTTGAGAGAGTCTGATTAAATAATAATGCAGAAGGACTAGATATTTATTTTAACATAAATCAAAAAGCATTTAACATTGACTTTTGGCAGTCATCTCATACTTTTCACTCCTGTTGAGCCTGAAGGCCATCAAAACCACTTAAGTCTGGTATTAAATCAAAACTTCTCAAATCTGTACTTATACTTTTGATTTTTTTTAACTTCATTGGATAGATAAATGGATGGATAGTTTGCAAATATTATAAAAACTAACATCTATATATGAATATTAGGGTACAGGGATAGAATTTTTACATTCAAGGGAAAATTATGAAAGCATCAATACTGATAGAAATAAAAAATAAAGGTGACTATCATAGAACTTGATGTAATGGCAAAAAGTATTTCAAGGTAATGTATCAATTTAACCTCTAAAATCTTCACTTGTACTATAATGAAAATTTTGTTAGGTTTCATTTTCTAAATATAGATTATTTTGTATCCTAGGATTCTTCATAGCTGTGAAACTGCTTTAATTGATTTCTTTGAGGCTGCTGCCCCCTTTCTGCTTTTATCATGTGGAAGCTTGAATGTCAAAGAATCCAATTGAACTTTCACTGAAATAACACATTCATGAATTACCGACAGTACGTGGAAAGACAGTATTATAATCCAAGGATAAAAATTAAATTTAAATGTAAAATATTCTATTTTAAAACCTGTTTGAAATATTATTGACTTGATTGAAGAGTTTAGTGTATCAGCAGTGTTTGTTTAAAGACTTAAAACTTGTGCTTTTCCCATCCATACTAAGGAAGGATCATTTTAAATTCATACTTCAAGTGTAGATATAATTAAGTACAAATCAGTTTCTTTAATGATTTTCTTAATACTAAGAAACCAAAATAGGATTTTTTTTAAAATCTTGAGGTTGAAAGCTATATAATTAAAAATAATGTTTTTATTTTTCTATATTTTGCCATCAGTTTTTCCCTGGAAAAATAATTCATCTTTATTGATAGTTTTATTTTAATATGTGTTTTCTGTTCTTTTAATAGTGTTATTAATAACAGTACTTGTAGTGGAAGGCATTGCTGTGGCCCAGAAGACCCAAGGTATAGTATTTATAATGCCAATTTATAGCATATTCTAGATAGTGGAATGGGTTAATAAAAAGTAGTGTAGATATGAATGCAATTTCCATAATCCCTCTGGGTTATTTTAGTGACCTAAGGCATTCTGTCAACATAGATGCCTCAGTTAACTGAGTTCAGCTGCAGTTAAGCAAAGTAAATTGTCAATTGCTATTCTTGCCCTGGTTATTCAGTAGTCTACTATTACTAGTGGCTTCTGACTCACAGTGGGAATATGAACAAAATTGAGTCCTACTTAAACATAAAGCAAGAAGAGAAACTCATTTTTGAAATATGACCAGACAGAGAAGCAGCATTGTATACTAGAAAGATTCCTGATTTGAAGTCAAGGCACTTATTTTTAAAATTCTAATTCTTATTATTTATTGCTTATGTCACCTTGCTCCAATTATTTCACCATTCTGGACCTCAATTTCCTCATATGTAAAATGATAGGATTGAATTAAACTGTTCATTCCAACTCTCAATGCTATGAGTACAAAATTACTCAAAATCCTTTCTATAAAATCTTTCTGGATATGAAAATTAAACCAGCTGAATTACTGTAGGTCAGGTTTTCATTTCAAATGATATGCCTTTTCCTATAAAAGCTCTTAACCTAAATTTACTTTTGAAATATATGTAGGGAGGAAGCTAGATGGCACAGTGGATAGAGCACCAGCCCTAGAGTCAGGAGGACCTGAGTTCAAATCCAGCCTCAGACACATATTACCTGTGTGACCTTGGGCAAGTCACTTAACCCCATTGCCTTTCCAAAAAAAAAAAAAGATTTTATATATATATATACATATATATGTGTATATATATATACATATATATATACACATATATATGTATATATATGTATATATATGTATGTATGTCATGATGTTATATGAAAATAACTGAGTTAAATTTCTAAACATTGAACTGTATTATCATCATGAGTTTGCACCCCACCACTACCATAGGCATCATAGTAATGTCTTGTAAAGTGGTGACTCAGTAGTTGTTTTTTCCTTTGGACTGAGGCGGTAGGGGGAAATCATTATTTTTCAGGACTGAGGATTGCATGCTATCAGGTAAATTGGGGCAATGCCTAAGACCCCAAATATCTTATTTTTCCTTTCTTCTGTGACTTTAGTAAATTTCTGTCCTCCTAACATAGTACACAGAATATCCCTTCACTCTTGCTTAAGTATATCAAATTTGCCAAAGACTATTTTAAAAATATATATAATACTCTTGATAAATATTAATTGGAGTTGTGTGTGTGTGTTTACATTGGTTGAAATTGTAAATGTATGTATTTTTGTTGTTGGGGTTGCTTGATTTTCTTTTCATTCATTAGTTTTAATGTAATTTTTTTAAAGATGGACAAAATATTGGAATTAAACATGTTCCAGCTACCCAGTGTGGAATTTGGGTTCGAACCAGCAATGGGGGTCATTTTGCATCACCAAATTATCCTGAATCATACCCACCAAACAAGGAGTGTATCTATATTTTGGAAGGTATTTTTAAATGTCTTTTTCCCTCTTGAATTTTACTTTGATTATAAAATTAAAAGAACTGATAATATAATACCATTGATCAAACAAGTAACATAAATGCTTCTGACCTTTAAACATTCATAAAAATAAAATGGTAGGTTAGGTGGTACAGAAGGAAGGAGAGCTAGGTAGTGCAGTGGACAGAGTGTGGGCAGGAAAACTGATCCTGACTTCAAAATCAGCTTCAAAAAGTTACTGGTTCGATGACCCTAGGCAAGTAAAACTCCAGTTTGCCTCAGTTCTTCATCTGTAAAATAAGTTGGAGAAGAAAAGGCAAAACCACTCTAGTATCTTTACCAAGAAAACCCCAAAATGGGGTCACAAAGTTGGACACAACAATAACAAAGAGATTTCTAAGTTTTTTTTAATTCCTTAAAAGAACCTTCAAACTAGTAAAAATTATTTGTTTCAGTTTTTCATCTCTTCAATATCAATATTAATGAGAAAAATTTCTGAAAAATTTTCCTTAACGCATTACTGAGAATAATTTACCAGAACCTATGCAATTTCTGTACATGAACCTCTTTGATTTAACATTACTTTTTTTTGTTTATATTTTCTCATTTTTTTATTGATCCTTTATATTTCATGAATTGAATATTTGCTTCTTAAAATCTTGATTCCAATAAAATGTATTTAACTAACATAATAAATAATGTATGTTGAGGGGTAAATTATTATTGTTCCACAAAGGATAACATCATAGTTAATATAAATTATGTATTCTGACCTATATTCTTCATAATGTTTAAGTTATTAATAAATGCAAACTGTGGCGCTGCCAATTCTTCTTGATTTATTCACATTGGCTCCAAGCATGTTATTTCATTCATATTGATGTCCTTAGTTGTAAAGTATTGATTCAGCAGTAATTTCTATTTTTTCTTTAGATCTTTTCAGTATTTCTGCATTACATATTTCCTTCCTTAAAAACTGTCCTAATTGACTCTGTTGCAGCTGCTCCACGTCAAAGAATAGAATTGACCTTTGATGAACATTATTATATAGAACCTTCATTTGAATGTCGATTTGATCACTTGGAAATTCGAGATGGGCCATTTGGTTTCTCTCCACTTATAGATCGTTATTGTGGTGTAAAAAGTCCTTCATTAATTAGATCAACAGGCAGATTTATGTGGATTAAGTTTAGTTCTGATGAAGAACTTGAAGGATTAGGATTTCGAGCAAAATACTCTTTTATTCCAGGTAAGGATTTATTTTTTTCAGGTAAAACTTTATTTTTTTCAAGATTAATTACCTCAAAGCATAGGCTATTAAGGCTAGGAAGGTCAATTAGTCAAGCTGTATCTATTAGCACAGATGTAAGATTGTAAAGGAATTAGGTATCACCATGTACATCCAGATAAAGGGAAAAAAAGGAAAAAAAATAATTACAGAATCTGAATTACACTATGTTCACTTTTTAAAGATTTCTCTTATGTTTTTACTTCCTGTCCTATGGTTTTCTTTTTTCTCCCTTAGTCCTAATTGCTCACATAGAAAATGCCTAATATGTAAACACGTTAAATATAAATGTACTTGTTAGAATGTTTACTAGACTATTGCTGCTGTGGGGAGTGGGGTGGAAAGGGAGGGTAAAAGAAAATTGTGTTACTTAATATGGATGTAGATGACTGTTGAAAAATTTTAATAACATTTAACTGGAAAATAAAATAAAATTATCAAGAAATTAGGACCTAAAGAAAGGTGTTCTGTGAAAAGAACTTTACAAAAAAGCTAGCATTGGTTCTATACTACTTAAAGATTTTGAATTTCAACATCAATAGAAAATGTTACAAAAGCTTCTCTGACTCTTTTCATGTATTCACAATGACAAAACAACTAGATGAAACAGAAAAATTCACCCAACCAGTTCCTTTAACCCCACGATTCTAAACAACTTGATTGATTCATGTTTTTCCCCCATTATATGAATTGAACATTATCTTTAGGAATGGTCATTCAGTAATAACTATTGGTCACTTACTGTTCAAAAAAAAACACCCTTATTAGGCATGATGGAGATAAATCATTTAAAGAGTTATTTTCAAGGTATTAAAAAATTTTAAGTCATTGGTATATTACAGTTGGAATAGATCTTAGAGGTATTCTAAGGTCTTCTCTTTATTTTGCTGGTGAGATAACTGAGGCACAGAAAGGTGAAGCAAGAGGTAGTTAGCACTGGAATTAGAATTCTGGTTTTTTTTAACTTCCAGGCTAATACTCTTAAAAGAGCAATATTTTTCCCAAATAGGTATCTTCTATACTTAGTGACAAAAATCTTATGTTACAAAAAGAGAGAGAACTTTGAATAAGGAAGTGGACAATAGAGAAACAACTAATTAATTACATTCATTCTTTTTTTTTTTAGGTTTTTGCAAGGCAAATGGAGTTAAGTGGCTTGCCCAAGGCCACACAGCTAGGTAATTATTAAGTGTCTGAGACCAGATTTAAACCCAGGTACTCCTGATTCCAAGGTGGGTGCTTTATCTACTAGACCACCTAGCTGCCCCTACGTTCATTCTTTAAAGGATTAATATATAAGAAATTTCTAAGTTAAACACTTATCTTGAAAGATAACAGATAATATTCTAACATAAGAGGTACCTCACAAAACAAAAAATGAGCCAGAATCTCTCCACATTTCAGAAGGATCCCATTAAAAGGATCTAGTGCCCCACTAAAGCTTCTGAAAGTATCACAAGAGCCCTACTTTAAGTGACTTCTACTTTATTAATTAAAACTGAGCTCTTTAAACTATTTTGTTTAAACTATTATAGAATTTTGTCTTGTTTGGGAATATTACAAATTATAACTTGAAAATGGCTTGTGGGAGAGAGATTTTTATATCAGGAGAATCTGGATCATAAATATCGAGTACTTTATAAATTCAGATTCCCTTTAACTTTGGAAAAAATATTTTATAAATTAGCATAAGCTAATGCCAAATATGTATTCTTATAGAACAAAATTTGTTTTATAATGTCTTTTTGAAAATAGTTATGGGGGGGCAGCTAGGTGGCATAGTGTGGATAAAGCACCCACCTTGGAGTCAGGAGTACCTGGGTTCAAATCGGGTCTCAGACACTTAATAATTACCTAGCTGTGTGGCCTTGGGCAAGCCACTTAACCCCATTTACCTTACAAAAAAAAATAGTTATGGGGGCAGCTAGGTGGTGCAGTGGGTAGAGCACTGGCCCTGGAGTCAGAAGGACTTGAGTTCAAATGCTGTCTCAGACTTTTAATAATTACATATCTATACGGGCAAGTCATTTAACCCCATTGCCCTGCAAAAATAAAAAAAAAGAAAGAAAGAAAAAGAAAATACACTTACAACCTGGGGTAATGACAATATGATGACAACTGACTTGAGTTTGACTCCTATTTTTTGTTTAATATCTGATAATTCTCTATATGACCTTAGACAAGTTATACTTCTCTAGGACTCAGTTTTCTTTATTTCCAAAATAAGAGTTAGATTATAAGTTCTCTAGGGTCCTTTCTAGCTCTAATAATTCTGCTACTATTCTAAAAAAATTGTCTTTTACTAATTGTTACGGACTTTTGTGTGGGGGAGCACTGTAAATTATCTTCACCTGGTGTCCTTGAGCACCAGAGCCTTATCTTAGTAAGTGTCACAGAAGTGGGAGTGGATTAGAGACTGGGAAGGTATTTAAGCACTGGTATTTGGTTCAATAAATGGGCACCTTGGAGATCTAGGAGTACTTGAGGATCTTGGAGAACTTGTCATCCTTGTCTTCCTTGTCTCCCACCCCTCCAGTTCTCGCCTGGGGAAGATTAAGGGAGTCCAGAAGTGGAACTCAACCTATGACGTCCAGGAAAGGGGACTCAACATAATGGCACCCAAACAGGGACACAACAACTAATTATTCCAGAAACTTTATATTTGTTAAAGTTTAGTTTTAACCCAAATAAAGTTGTTCTTCTGATATGGAAAACAACAGAGGGAGTAGCAACTATTCTCTTTTAATCTTTTAAATGATATGATCTTAAATAGTTTGTTCATATTCACTTTGATTTTATGTAGCATATTCTGCAAACTGTTGACCTAAACCCAATTTTCTGCCAGACTTCTTTTCCATTTTCCCAGCAATCTTATCAATAACTTTTCTGTAGTTAATAAATGCTTTCATATTTTCAGAAATAAATTGCAATGTTGCCCAACAAATAAGAGAAGTGGTCTTGAATTAGAAAGCTCTGAGTTCAAGTCCTATTTCTGTCTCTGTGATCTTGGGCAAGTCATAGTTTCCTTATATGAAATTTCCTTAAATCAGTGAAGTTAAAAGTTTTGCCCCCTCTGCTTATTCCATGTAATGTCTATACAAATGAAGTTAACTGATTGGGGTTAGTATGATTTGTTAAATTGACACTGTCTTTTCAATGAAGTTAAAATATTTGTTTATAAATATTCAGTCTATGCTTAAACAAATCTATTCTTTTGACAACATGGTGCCAAATTATCTGCCAGTTCAGACAATTTATTAAAAGCTTAATTCATTCATTTGAATTTCTCTATAAGACACCAAACAACTGATTGACCAAAATTGACCAAATATGCTGTGTTATGAATAACATTGGTTCTTAGATGTCTGTATAGCATAACTACCTCAGCGGAGCAACATAATCCTATGGATTTACCCTGCAATTTCTGTTTGCCACTGTAAAACCAAACATGAAGTTCACCAGAATGAGATGCCTGGTGCTACTTCTGCTGAGTTGCCAAGAAAATGTCTTACTAGATATTGATTAATTATTAATACCATATTCAAAAGATATTATTTTCATTAAATTTTAACATAGCAAGGTACCAGCCTACAGTAAATGGAAAGGATACTCATAAATTATCAGTAGTCTGCACTGAATCATGCTTTGAGAACTATTGATTTGAGGCATTATTTGAAATGGATCCTAACTTCATGGACCATAAAATATAGTTACAAGAATGGGACACATATACAAATAGCTATAAAACAAAATAACACAGAAGCAATGCATGAAAGAGATACAAACTACTATGTGAGGTCTAAGGAAGGAAATAATCATTAGCAACTGGAGGGCTAGGGATCAGGGAAAGCTTAACCATGAGAAGAGGGAGGAAAAAGAATGTAGTCAAAGGCATATATGCAGAAAAACATGGGACATGTAAATAAATTAACAAGCAATGCAATGATGTCATTAAATTTGCTAAACCTTGAACCAACTCTAAAATTTTTTCAGCATCAATGATTGTCTTCTTTTCTGTTACAGATCCAGACTTTACTTACCTAGGAGGTATTTTAAATCCCATTCCAGGTCTAGTATTATATTGTCACTTTTTTTTATCTTATGATACTTGTAATGAAGCTTATTTTCCATTGACCTCATTTATGTGTCCCCTCTAGATTGCCAATTTGAACTCTCAGGAGCTGATGGAATAGTACGCTCTAGTCAAGTAGAACAGGAAGACAAAACAAAACCTGGACAAGCAGTTGACTGTATATGGACAATTAAAGCTACTCCAAAAGCCAAGGTATCTTTTATAAAATAAGTCATTTTAAGTGAAAATACATTATTTACATTATATGCTACTTTGGTTTAAGTAGGTTGTTTGGGATTATTTTATCTATAAATACGTCTGAAAATTTTTTTTAAAAAACTACCATTGCTATCATAAAATTATCCAAAATGTAACTTGTGAAAATTAAGGACTAATACAAATCCACTAAAAATTTTTAATTTGTAAATAGCCAACTTTTTTGGAAGAAATCAGGTTTAAGGGACTTGGCCAGGGTCACACAAGTTAGAGATTAAGGTCAGATTTGAATTCTGTTCCTTCTACCTCCAGAGCCAGTGTTCTGTCTACGGCTCTACCTGGCTGTCCCACTACTTGTAAAGTATAAATTAAGGAATAGCATGCTGATCATGGATCATTTATTAGGCAAATAATCATAGAATAATATTTCTAATACTGAATGGTATTCAAGATCCTTTATAAAAACTTAAAGGAGAACATGCTAATGGTCCCCAGTTACTCTGTTTTTTTAAGAATGAAGCACCCTATTTAATCAAAATATAGAAATTTGCCTTTATGTTTAATATTCAAAAGACCAAAAGAGAGACTTGATAATAAATCAAATAAAATTCAAGACACTAGAAAAGATATGCTTACAAGCACAAGAATAAAATGAACCCAAAAATATAAAGGAAAATATATTTATGAGAAATATTAGACATGGAAAAGAGTACAAACACCATTTTACAGCTAAGGAACCTGAGGCTTAATGAAGTTGTGATCTGCAAATGGTTGCATAGATAGTAAACAATAGACCCAAGGCTTTCAGTGAGGTCTCTCAACACCCAGTAAAACACTTGTTTCCAGTACACTGTAAGGCAATAATTAATTTTTTTTGAAGTACAACACTAGAATGGTAGAAGTCAAGAGTTGTTCTTTCATCCATTACTGATGAGCTCTATTCTAAAGATTTCTTTTCATTTCTACTCATTGTTAATCATATTTCTTTTAAATATTTCAGTATTATGAATATTATCTGAAGATAGATCCAAAACATAAACATAAACACAAAACATAAGCATTTTGTTTCATGATTTTGATTTGTTGATTTTCCATTCACTTCCCTCAAATATTAATACATGGGGCAGCTAGGTGACGCAGTGGATAGAGCACCGGCCCTGGAGTCAGGAATATCTGAGTTCAAATCCGGCCTCAGACACTTAATAATTACCTAGCTGTGTGGCCTTGGGAAAGCCACTTAACCACATTGCCTTGCCAAAAAAAAAAAAAAAAAAAAAAAAAAAATATATATATATATATATATATATATATATATATATATATATATATATTAACACGTAATAAGCATAATCACATGGCTTAGGTTAGTGGTCAGTTCAATGGAGCACATTGACATCAGGTCAAAGTTAGATGAAAATATGTATGTGATCAACTTCAGTCAAAAACAAATTTCATCTATTTCATTAACAGATTTATCTGAGATTCCTAGACTATCAAATGGAACATTCAAATGAATGCAAGAGAAACTTTGTTGCCGTGTATGATGGAAGCAGTTCTATTGAAAACCTGAAGGCCAAGTTTTGCAGTACTGTAGCCAATGATGTAATGCTTCAAACAGGAATTGGAGTGATTCGAATGTGGGCTGATGAAGGTAGCCGGCTCAGCAGGTTCAGAATGCTGTTTACATCATTTGTGGATCGTAAGTAAAGAGTACATTCCCAGAAGCAAAAGCTATCTATGTAAGAGATTTTTCATATCTTTGGATATGTATGAGAAGATATTCACCCACTAGTCATCTTTATATTTAAATTCATCTAATAAATTTAGATGATAAATCTACCAAAAAAAATTACCAGGTCTTATATTATTTTTTCTTATTTATTTTTTCAATAGCCCCTATGGGAATCTGACCAAATTTAAAAGTGATGAATCATAAAAGGTCAGTCAAAATTATTAGGGTGATTGACTCTGATTTTATATTAATAAGAGTATTCAAATTAACCCATTATTTCTGTCTATTCTCTTTAAGCAAAATTTTAGAGTTGGAATGCCTCGTGACTATCTCACAAGATTTCATTGACATTGTAAATAGATCTTTGAAAGTAATGACATTTCAATTAACCTTTAATAAATCAGAAAAAACCAATATTAACCTATGTCTTCTGCCTGTTTCATGAAGATGATGAGAAGATGAACTACATAGTTCCTGAAAAACTATTTAAGCAATCTTTTTGAATTGCCACATGGTAATTTAGAATGTTTCTGAACAAATAGTAAAGAACAGGATATGACAACCTGAACTAACCAGTTCTACCATTAATATGTATCTTCATTCAACAAACATTTATTGAGAAACTATTATATTTAAGGTACTGTTTTACATTGTGAGGGATCTAAAAGTGCATATGGCACATCCCCTGCCTTTAGGAGCTTTTAGTCTAGTGGAGGATGTAAGCCATATATTTTTATATATTATATACATATATATATATAGATAGATAGATAGATAGACATATGAAATAACTATATAATACAGGTGCTTTTTAAAATTAAAACTTTTTTTTAAAAATTAAAACTTTTTAAAATCGTTCCCTAATCAAATTGATGTGGGGGGGAAACACATCAACCTAATCCTGGACAGCTTTCTTATGACTTGAATGAGACTTTATTCACCCATTAGGCACATTCTTCACTTTTCCTTAGTGATATAAACTGAGTTTAACAATGTCCATGATTCAGAGTTATTAGACACTCTCAAATTTATATATTTGTGAGGGCTTGGATTTCCCATACCTGATTATCCCCCTAGAGCTTACATTCACTCCCAAAATGTTCCTGTAGCTCATACCAGTGTTGAGACCTAGCCCAATCCAAAAGAATTTTAAAAAGAAAAAGGTGGTGGGGGGGAACAAATTTCCCTGCTCGAGGGGGAAGTCTAATCCCAAATAGTCAACTGCTTGCCCCCAAGTGAAAAGCCAGCTTCTCTAATAAATCACTGCAGTACTTTAGTGCAATCCTAAATTCAGATTGTTACAAATGAATGAAAGAAAAACCTGCTAGAGTGAGAGAAAATTGTACATTTTATTCATGAATCCTATAGGATATGGGTACCTCACCTAGCATGAGGCATGAGGTAACATTCAAACAACAGGTAATTTATGGTCTTCAGAAACTCTATCCCCCTCTTCTTGGATTTTCATAGGCTCTCAGAGTTTGGGTTACAATCTAAGAGGTCCACCCATTCCATGACATGTCCCTAATATGATCCCCCCCACATCAAATGATGCATGATATGCTGATAAACCCCAATCCTCACAGGAGGTATGTGCCTAATTGAGCAAACTCAGTTGCATTAGGTCAAGACTTCTAGGTCACTCTTGATGGGTTTGGAATGGGATTCTTCTAATCTTGGTTTGCCATCTCTGGAATGAGATTGGGAAAACTCTCCTGGACTTGTGATTGGCTGGGTCATTTACCCTTTGTAATGGATTCCCTAGGGGCCCCCCTCCACACTCTGTGAAGACCAACACCCTACATTCCTCACAGAGATCCCAGGTAAAATATTAACCAATCAAGCTTCTCTCCAGGAAAAGAAAAAGTATTTGAGATTTCTAAGCTACTAGGCAAAATGCATACAATAGATATGGAATCCATAAGGATCCTGGAAATGCTTATCTGGATTCATGTCACAATAGGGCAAACAGTTGAGAATCTGATCAAAAATCAATGCCCTTGAGCCCAACAAATGTATCTGGCTCTTCTAAAAAAGCATTAATTGGAAACCTCAAACAAATTCAGGAAAGCCCTCAAAATGTGTGGCTTCACAAAGTGATACAACACTTGAGGACAATTGAAAATCAATCACTCAAGTCCCTCTGGTTTAATTAAACAAATAGTAACAAACTAGCATTGATACATTCAGATGACCTGGCCCAGATGGACTATTTCTTTAGATATTTAAAGAATTAGTAGGTGTTAATTGCTGAGCTACTACCAGTGATATTTAAATTATCATTTAGGGATATGGTACTGCAGGATTAGAGAAAAAATATTCTAATTTTTTTTAAAGGGATGAAAAATAGTCTGTAAATTTATGGGCCAATAAGCTTGACTTCAATTCCTGGTAAAAGTCTAAAATTTATTATTTAAGAGTATGTTAATATAGAAGGAAAAAAGGGATGATCATCGAGTGTGGTTTCATCATGAAAAAGTCATACCAAATCAACATATTTTCTTGTTGGACAAGGCCTCTAAACCAGTAAACGAGGAAAATACTATAGATGTAGTTTGCCTTGATTTTATAGTAAAGTCTTTTGATAATATCTCAGACTTTTCTTGTGGAAAATATAGAGAGAGATCTAGAGGAGTTATAGTACAGTTAGGGTTCTGAATGGTTAAATGACTATTGTCATATATTACCTATATCAGATTACTTGACAAGGAGAGAGAGGAGGGAAGAAAGAAGGGAGAAAAATATGGAACTCAAAAATCTTTACCAAAAAAATGAAAAAAAACTTTGATGTAGTTGGAAAAATAAATTTATATGTTATGTGTGTGTGTGTATACATATGAATTTTTAAAAATTTGTCAGCAAGAAATGAGGTTGTACTGTAGCTTCCTAATAATACTCTTTGCTTGCCATATACTACTGAACATTTTAATTACTAATTTGAATAAAGATATGGCATTTTAATTAAACTGAATTAAGTTAGGATATGAAAAAATCAATTTTAACTAAATTTAATTAAACAGACACAAATGTAAAATCTTATGCTTGACTTTAAAGGTAAAGGATATCTGACTAAAAAGTTTTTCTAAAAGATCTGCAGAGTTTAGTAAACTGCAAACTCTAATATGTGTTGGCAGACAAAAACTAATGTGATCTCAGGCTTAATTAAGAAAAGCATAGTGTTCAGTACTAAGGAGGGTACTAGGTGGTCCTGCTTTCCTCCAGGTCAGACAACAACTGTAGTATTATGTACAGGTCTGAGTACTACGTTGTATGAAGGACACTAATAAACCAGAGAATGTTCAGAAGAGAACATTCATGATGGAGAAAGTCCTCAAGATCATATCTTAACAATGGAGATGTTTGACCTAGAGAAGAGAAGATTTAGAACTAGATAGCTATCTTCAAGTGTTTGTATGACTATCATATAGTCATATGGAAGGAAGGAATTAGACTCACATAGCAAAATGAGAAGTACTGGGTATAAGAATCATACAGATTAATCTAGTTTTGAAGCAAAGAAAAACTTCCTAATAATTAGAGCTATAAAAATGAGAAATGTACTCCCCCAGAAAGTAAAGTGGCATGTAAATTACTTGGGACAAAGTAAAATAGTTAAGTGTATTGATCTATATACTTTTAATAAATAATGTACCCTTTTGCTGCAGTAGCTTAGATAATTTGACAAGATTTTAATTCATATTCTTTATTTCTTCATCCTTATTTCACACTTTGATTACATTGAATATTAAACACCACCTCTTACACACCCAATTTTCCAAATATAGTCCTTAGATTTTCATTGGGATTTAAATTAGGCAAGTTCCCAGGCCACTGAAGCACATTTATCTCCATTTCTCAGATGTATTATTTAACCTGCTATGATGTGTGGCATGGTGCAAGATTATGTTGTGTAGTATTCAGCCTCCATTTGGAAATTTCTATCATTCCAGAACAATTCTCAATTTGTTGGTCAATATATGCATCAAATTGAGTCATTTCTTCAGTGGGATCAAAACATTCAGGTACTAGAAATAAAAAAATCTTCAGCACACAGAAGAAAATGACTCTAAAAAATCCTCGGGGAAAAACAGCTAGATGAAGCAAGTGTTTTAAAATGTTTTTATAAATGAAATGAAAACTATGGAAGAATTAGAAAGAGAATTAACAGCTTGGCACAAGAGGTTTAAAACTACCTTGCACAAGCCACAAACCCACTGAAAATTAAAATTGGTACATTAGCTTCATGAGGTAACAAGAAAATTAAAGTCCAAAGGCTAAAAAGATAGGAGAGAATGCTATCTATAGGAATGCCATAACCTCCCCCCCCCCCCCAAATGCAAGCTAATTCATAGCAAACCTACTAACCTGGAAAATATTGAGAAAAAAAATAAGACTCATTAGATTATATGAATGCCATGACCCTCCCCCCCCCCAAAAATAGCCAGGATACCAGAATTCAAGAAATGGGTTTTTTTTTTTTAGGTTTTTGAAAGGCAAATGGAGTTAAGTGGCTTGCCCAAGGCCACACAGCTAGGTAATTATTAAGTGTCTGAGACCGGATTTGAACCCAGGTATTCCTGACTCCCAAGGCTGGTGCTTTATCCATTACACCACCTAGCTTCCCCAAGAAATATTCTTAAAAAAGTACCTAGAGGTGTGGCTAGGTGGTACAGTGGATAGAGCACTGGCCCTGGAGTCAGGAGTACCTGAGTTCAAATCCGGCCTCAGACACTTAATAATTACCTAGCTGTGTGACCTTGGGCAAGCCACTTAAGCCCATTTGCCTTCCAAAATCCTAAAGAAAAAAAACAAACCAAAAAACTACCTAATTCTCTTAGAATCAGAGGGCAAGGTGGAAATAGAATTCATGAATCACTTCCTAAAAGTCCAAATCCAGGTCCAAAACACCATAGTACACATACTCACACACACATGCACATGCACACCCCATTCATTGATATCTTTACTGGACATAAACATTAAGTCAAATTAGTTATGAATTATATGTCTCTCTACATCCTATTATCTCATGCTACCAATTCTATTTAAAAGCATAAAGAGATCTCTTTTTGAAAGATTCTTTTATATATATTAACTAATCCTCAAATTGAAACTCAAGTTAGACGTGTGCCTTCTGGCTTAAACCTCTTAGACTTTAAACAGAATAATTAGAGGAACAGAAAATGAATCAGGTAGGAGGCATAGTAGCAGGGAAGAGGGAAAGCAAGCATGCAGCATAGATCAGTAGGGAATTTCATGGATTTTTATGAAACAATACTTCCAGTTAGAAAATTTCCTTGTGATAAGCACTTTTCAGTTCTAAACAGTGAATTTACATGCATATTATTATTATTTTCAAGTCATTGAGCTATTTTTAGATTTCTTTAAACTGTTAATTATTTGTAATTGTTATAAATTCATCCATGAAAACAATCAATATTTCTGAAAAGGTTTATATAAATGGACTTCTGCATGACAGATTCACTTCACGCCTACCCATTGCAGATTGCAGATGTGACTGAAATAGCATAACTCTGCTAAGGGGACAATGCAGAATAGCAATCGATGTTTGGCTCCTTCCCAGTCACAGAATACACCTGACTCTAAGAACGAATACAGTATTGGGAAAATAATTTCTTAAGAATTGTGAAAGCAGCAGAAGATATTTTCATTAAAATAAAATCCATAAATATGATTTTAGTAGCATATCACCTGAGGGCCCCCCTGAAGGCTCAATTGAAGGGCAGAACTATTTCTCAGCATATTTGGCACATTTTGTCGTAGGGGAACTTTACTTTGTTCCCTGATCTTGTGACCCAGAAATCAGTGGAAAGGAAGAACAGGGTCTTGAGATTATAAGGGGAGAATAATATATCACTGTCATTGGTGCTTAGCTTGTAGTATTTATTTGAATTAAACTATGAACTTTTAATTTAGTCACAATATATATTGTTTGAGGTGAAACATCATAACCTCAATAATTAGTGTTGTTGCTTTTACTACCCTGTAGAGTTGGGAAGGCATCTTTGTGATTCTAAAATCCCCAGGTTATAACAAAAATCTGGCGATTATATATTCATATGTTTCTTAATTAAATAAAGAGAATTATGCATTTAGGATGCTATTCTTCCCAATATGTTAAATACAGTAGAAAAAATTAAGCAGAGAACCATTCTTAAGGGACAAAAAGAACAACATACATGAATTTTATCTGTTATTAAATATGAAAAATGGATGCTAATGATGGTTATATCACCAGGTCCTTGCCCAATAGTAGGCAATAACTTTCTGTTACATTGTCGTAAAAATTCAAAATATCTAGAAAATGTGCTTCTATGTTACATAAATTAGCACAGGAGCAGCTCGATAACATAGCTGATAAAGAACTGGCATTGTGTTCTGGAGGACAGGAGTTTGAATCCAGTCTCAGACACAAACAAGCTATGTGACCTATAATCCTGACTGCCCTACATCCTGGGCTATCTCTTATCCTGATTCATATCTGGCCACTGGATCCAGATGGCTCTGGAGAAGAAAGTGAGGCTGGTGACTTAGCATAGCACCCTCTCACTCAAATTCAATTCATGTACTTCTCATTGCATTATCTCCCTGATGATGTGGTCTTCTTTGAAAATGAAGGACAGGAGGGTGGCTAGGTGGCGTAGTGGATAAAGCACTGGCCTTGGAGTCAGGAGTACCTGGGTTCAAATCTGATCTCAGACACTTAATAATTACCTAGCTGTAAACCCATTTGCCTTGCAAAAACCTAAAAAATTAAAATTAAAAAATTAAAAAAAAAGTTCAAAAAAAATGAAAGTGCTGTATAATTACTTGTTATAAAAAAAATGAAGAACAGGGCAGCTAGGTGGCATAGTGGATAAAGCACCGGCCTTGGAGTCAGGAGTACCTGAGTTCAAATCCAGCCTCAGACACTTAATAATTGCCTAGCTGTGTGGCCTTGGGCAAGCCACTTCACCCCATTTGCCTTGCAAAAACCTAAAAAAAAAATGAAGGACAAACGTCATCTACTAGCACACCTTGGAAAAGTTTCTTGTCTCTTCATGGAAATATTTTACATATGTACCAAGTATACTTAATTTTATATTTACTATAGTTTTTTTAAAGTATAACTTTGAAAAGTTCTTAACATAACTCATGGAAAAGAAATTCTCTAATTTTTATGAATGCTCTATTGAAAAATGTTTGTGTATTTTTGTCTAGGTCAATTTTTATCCCTACCAAGTACATTCATTAGTAACTTGGTTTTCCAATATTTTATATCACACCTAAATAGGACTAATAAACCAAATGCCTAATGTCCATCAATGAGAAAAATAATTAAAAAATGAAAAGTAATAAACTGCAGTGTACTGAAACTATGTTCAAATTAGTGGTAATGTATATATTTATTAACAAAATATTAAACAAAACAGGTTCATAGGTTTTAGATAAGGAAAACTTAACAGCAATTCTTACTATAAATTTATCAGGAATTTTAATAGGTGAAATAAGTACTTTTATCACTTTATTAGTTTAAACAAGGATCATTTTGCTACTCTCACACAGCTAGGTAATTATTAAGTGTCTGAGGTCACATTTGAATTCAGATCCTCCTGACTCTGCTCTATCCACTGTGCAGCCTAGCTGCCCCTGCTTTCCCACTTCTTGATTTTCAGATTGTTTTTGAGCAAGTTCCCCCAATTTAATAATAGGAAAATAGTCACTAGTGAAATTAAATATTAAGTTATTCTTAATTTGATAGTGGTGTCTAGTAATGTAAGTCATCCATGTAATTCTCATTTCTTCTGCCAATGTGATATATGCATGAATTTGGTAGTTTTTCCCTTGGTATTTGAAATGAGGAACTGCTTTTAGAAGGGACAAGTTAATAATCTTGACATTCTCTGTTTTTTCTTGACAACTCAGATAGCTTTCTTTTTCCTTACAGCTCCCTGCACAGGCAGCACCTTCTTTTGCCATAGTAATATGTGCATCAATAATTCTCTGGTCTGCAATGGTATTCAAAACTGTGCATACCCTTGGGATGAAAATCACTGTAAAGGTGAATACAATGCAAAGTCCTCTGAGAGAGGAATGTTGCTTGTCTTTCTGAGAATGTGCTTAGCATAGCTTTTTTTTGGCAGAAATGGAGAAATATGCTCTAAATGTTTTATTTTAAAGGATCATTGACCTTCCCTAGGCTGCACTGGAGTAGCAACAAAAGGATGAATAGTGTTTTTCCCTTGTAATTAAAGGATCTTATCTTAAAAAGAATATTAATTATTATACATTTGAAGTACATCACAAAATTGTATGGTTGATTTTTTTTATATCGAGGTAGTTATTTGTTTTTCTTTAAAGACAATCTTAATTTTATTCTCAAAATTATCTTAAAAGTAACCACTGTTTTCTTTCAAATTTGAATTTCTTGGAATAAGAATTTTTAATTCACAATTAACATAAAATTGTGAACTTTTTGCAAAATAAAAACAATTCTCATTATTTGTTTTAGACTTCTTTAAAATTCATTGAGATTATTATTCTGTGTAACCCAAATAATGTCTGAAATATATATAAATCTGTCCTACCAGGTATTGGTCAGATGTGTGCAAGCCTACTATTAGTTTTATTTTAATTCTAGAAGTAAAATAATTACCTTATAATTATAAAGTATTATAATCTGATACTGCCATCTTGTGTACTTGACATGAAGTGCCATCAGTTAGTTGGTCAATGAAAATTATCTGATCCTGGTATCTATCTAGTATATCATTCATTGTTCATCAAATGTAGGAACAAATCAATCATTTGAGTAATACTACTAATGTCTATAACTATGTGGATAAATTTTAGAACAGTGACATTTTTTGCCAAAGCTATTAGTAATATAAAACAAGAAAGTAGATGAGATTAAGCAATATTTAATTTGGCACAATTTGCATTATAACAATTTAATGCAGTCATGTGTACTCTATACTCTCATGTATAGAGACCATCATCTCCTTTGTCACTACTACTGCTTTTTGACAGGTGTTCGTGGTAATCATTGATCATGAGTTTCCTATCTTATTTTGTTTATAAATCTAATTTTAAATTATGCCATCTGCATTGTATTTTACCAAAGTATTCAACTTATTTAAAATGCATTTCCAAATTTATTTGTGACAAAAACATAGTCATTGATTTTAATAAACTCAATCTTTTTCTTTCTACAGAGAAGAAAAAAGCAGGTCTATTTGAACAGATTACCAAAACACATGGAACAATCATTGGCATTACATCAGGGATTGTCTTGGTCCTTCTAATTATTTCTATTTTAGTTCAAGTCAAGCAACCTCGAAAGAAGGTCATGGCTTGCAAAACTGCTTTTAACAAAACTGGCTTCCAGGAAGTATTTGATCCTCCTCATTATGAATTGTTTTCATTAAGGGACAAAGAAATTTCTGCAGATTTGGCTGACTTATCAGAAGAATTGGAAAACTACCAGAAAATGCGACGTTCTTCCACTGCTTCTCGTTGCATTCATGATCATCATTGTGGATCCCAACCCTCCAACGTAAAACAAAGCAGGACCAACCTCAGTTCCATGGAACTTCCTTTCCGTAATGATTTTGCACAACCTCAGCCTATGAAGACATTCAATAGTACATTCAAAAAAAGTAGTTACACCTTCAAACAATCACATGAGTGTTCTGAACAGGCCATAGAAGATCGAGTGATGGAGGAGATTCCCTGTGAAATTTATGTGAGAGGACGAGAGGATTCTGCACAAGCTTCAATGTCCATTGACTTTTAATCATCTAGTATGTATATATGTAGTATACACAGAACACACACACTCTGCACATATGTATGTTTTTAAGCTTTTCTGCAGTCAACATCTTTTCCACTTCAAATCAAAAACATCTTCATTTGTCATTATTATAATGTTGGAGATTTTATTCCCTTGTACTCCCTAGTCAATGTCAAATCAGCTGGTGAACATAGAAATTTCAGTGGGAGGGGAGAAATAATCATCTGTTGCTTGGCATCATATAAACAAATAATCAGTTAAATTACTGAATTCACTTTTTAACTGGTTGTTCTGATGTCCTATAAAAATGGGTTTATAAGCTACCTGTTGAGTTTTACCATCATAGCTGAAGATATGCATGGTTTTAAAATCTACAGATAATATACCAACAAAGTTTTGAGCATTGAATAAGTCTAAAAATAAGGTTTTCATCATATTTTGACATTCCTTCTCCTTTTCTTTTCACTTAAGTATTTTCAAGTCAATGGTTTTAACATTTCAATTACATAAAAGTGATTATTTCACTGCATATATTTTGATATGGGCATTTGTTATTGAATTTTGTCAAATTAAAGCTAGAGTTACTGTAGTTCAGTGCCAATTATGACCCTGAGTTATGTTGCATCCATCTGTTTGTTCTGAACTAATTTCTATAACTGCTTCCTTTTAATTACTGTTTCCCTTAGCTTGTGTTTTCTGTGAGAAGTAGGTGAAATGGTTTGTTGCCTTTTAAAAGTATTTTATCTGTTACATTATTATAATAGAATATTTTAGAACCTCGAGATATATGAGCCTTTGCAAATTATGTGTAGAAACTCTGAAATTAAACAGGTATCTGAAGTTCCCAACATTGAGTCACATCCAATGTTTGGCCATCAGTAGACAGCCCATTAATTTTGGTAAAGGGAAAATTATTTAATTCACTGTTTGTGGTATTAATAGTCTTATCAATGTTCTTAATTCTCCAAGTTAGTGCTCCTCATTTTTTTTTAAAGTATCTTTGCTTCCTTGCATTGTGATTTCTCTTGTAGAATATGATAAACCCAGGGCTTCTCACATGAGACAGTCAGATTTTTCTAGAGCTGATAAACGATTACAACCTTCAGTTTTCTTTTTAACTTCAGTTTTGGCATTTTGGGTTTTTTTATGGCATATAAAATAATTTGTAAACATGATAAAATTTCATTGTGTTTTTTTAGACTTTTGATATAATTTGATACTGTACAAACTTTATTAAATCAATATTAAAGACTTTTGTGGTGATTTTATTTCAGTGCTCACATCATTAGTAGCTTGTATATATGTATATATATATATAAATCTATATCTATCTAGATTATATATATATAAAACATTCTATATCTGAGTTATTCATTAAAATTTATTGGAACAAATGTGGGAATCTCTGTTAGCTTTTAGTTCCTTTTGTTGTTGTTTAGTTTATGGTAATACTTCTTGTAACATTTATTGTCCTAAATCACTACACATATATTGTATTAAAAAGCACATCATCTGGGGCAGCTAGGTGGCACAGTGGATAGAGCACTGGCCCTGGATTCAGGAGTACCTGAGTTCAAATGTGACCTCAGACACTTAATAATTACCTAGCTGTGTGGCCTTGGGCAAGCCACTTAACCCCATTTGCCTTGTGAAAACCTAAAAAAAAAAGAAAGCACATCATCCCCTTATGTTATTTTGGCTTGAGTTGAAGTAATACAGGAAATAAATGCCTGCCATAACTTTGAGCATCATGACTACCATAGTCATGTCCTTTAAAAATAAAGAAAAATTTCCCTCTGTATTGTTGATTTTTTTAAAATTTTGTTGAAATGAGTGAAAAGTTCAGAAAACTTCAAAGTACATACTAGTCATGTCATAATCAGTCTATTAAATGTTATATAGGGGACTATATTTTTTAAACTAAACTTTTAAGAGCTGTACAAATATTGAAGATGCCAAAAAAAATGTTCGTTTCTCATGACATTGCATTATTCTTAGTCCACATCATATATACCTAAGTAATAGTCAGTGTAATGATCCCTTTTTAAGATAAAATTTAGAAGAACTATTATTCAATGATTATTAACAGCAGAGCTAGGCTGATATCTGAATTCTGGTCCATGGATCTTTGAATCAATTAGTCCATGATCAAGCATTTAATTTAGATGCCTCCTATGTAGCAGGGACTATGCTGGGAGCTATCATTGCTCTCAAAGAGCATATATTCTAATCAAATAACATGGTGTTTATGCATAATTATGCATTCTAATACTAGTAACATAATAAGATGAAAAGGAAATTAGCATCTTTGACATAAGAGAATTTGGGCGCGGCTAGGTGGCACAGTGGATAAAGCACCGGCCCTGAAGTCAGGAGGACCTGAGTTCAAATATGACCTTGGACACTTAATAATTACCTAGCTGTGTGACTGGGCAAATCACTTAACCTCACACCTTGCAAAAACCAAAAAAAAGAAAATGAGAATTTCACCTGTTATTTTTGAGCTACTAAATGCATTATTAAACTTTTTAAGCCTTAATCAAAAAATGCAGCCTGACTTAATCAACCTCATTCAGATATATTTAAGTTTTATATTTGCCCTCCCTTCTCCTATCTGAAAAGGACTTCAGAGGCTTACAGGTTAAAATAATGTACAATAAAGCATGTAGGATCAGCTAGTCAGAGCTCCTCTGAAGAAAGCAAAAGGCATTGATCTTTTCAAGCCCTTAGGGTGAAAAAATGACACCTGGCCATGAGCTTCCTGGCAGGAAGATGTTGGATTACATAGTTCTCTTTTCCTTACTTAAAGAAAACATACAGAATTGTTTGTAGAGATGACATTTTTCATGAAAATAGAATCAAGAATGGGTCCTTATGTAAAGAGCAATTTCTATGGTTTTATAAAAGATATAGAAACAGTTTCCAACCAGATGGTTCTCATTAGGACCCTCTGCTAAAGTCAAAGAACATAACTCATTGAAGCTACTTCTTCAAGGAGCTGAAATAACATAGTACTGGGACATGGTTTAATGGCCAAACTTGATCCAGGGTTGGAACCTGAACAATCTAGATATATAGTTAACACATCAATTAGGTAGATTCTCTCAAATATCAGATATTTTTAATGGGCTGTGGCTGAGGCACATTTAATTCATAATGTTATGATCATAAAGTAGGATATTCTGTTTTTTAATTAAAATGAAAATGGAAGTAAGATTTAGCTACTGAGATAAGAAGAAATAAAGCTGGTGTTCTGATGGGGAAGGTACTGTTAAGTATTTGATCCAACTTAGGAAGAATGTCACTACCACCACCCCACATTTTGCTGCATCTTAAATGCTCTCAAGTTAAAATATATCCTGTAATTGGGAATTAAAGTCATTTATCCTAAAATATGAAAGAATCAGAGAACTTATCAGGAGGCTACCAGGAAAACATTTAGTGTCATATTCTGCTATTAAATGTCTTCATCCATCTACCACCTATCTCACAACTAAGCAAAATCTGGCACAAAACATCCGTTCTCAGAGCCTACAGAATTCCAGAAATCTTACTAGAACTTCTAATGTATGTGAAAATGCATGATATTTTTTTTGTGGGGGGGGATAGTCAATTCAGTGGTTTACCAGAATTTAGAAGAGATCCTATGTTCAGCATGTTAGATTACCAAACCCATTTGAACACTTGTTTAACAGCTCTTCTGTGGGTGTCTCTGTCATGTTTCATATAATTGTCAGGCATTAAAAAACTCTTGTAAATGTCTGTGTCTGAACCTTTCTATGATTCTGCTATTCTCATAAGAAAGATGCTTCCTTGTTTTACTAGCATGTCATCTGTTGAGACAAAATAAGGAATAGTTGCCACCTAGAAATTATTGTGAATCAAAGTAGATACTGTTGTCATTGTAAAACATTGTATGCTATATTGCTCCATTTACTTGGGTACAAAAAAAAATGTGCCTTCACTGTGAGACAAAACTGGTATCACAAAAATCCCATCCAAGGGTTTACTAAAATTTGAGATTTAAGTAATTAACTCAGCATTAATAGTTTTTATTCACTAGTATTAACTTTTCAGCTCTTAGTGTAAACATACTCTACAAGAATATTTTATTATTGTAGTTTATTCTACAAAGTTGTTGCCATAAATTCTTAATACACAAGTGTTTCTTAATTTACTTTCTTAGTAATGGGTAAGAAAAGGACAAGTTTTTGCTTTGATGATATATTTTAAGCCCTAGAAAATAAAGACTGCACAATTTACTTTAGAACTAATACTAGCGGAGGTGGCTAGGTGGCACAGTGGATAGAGCACCAGTCCTGGAGTCAGGAGTAGCTGAGTTCAAATCCAGCCTCAGATATTTAATAATTACCTGGCCGTGTGGCCTTGGAAGCCACTTAACCCCATTGCCTTGCAAAAACCTAAGAAAATAAAATTAAATAAAAATTAAAAAAAGAACTGATACTAGTGGGTCTTATCTCTTCTAACCTTCAGAAGGCTATCTGAGTTTATTTATATCATTGCAAGTAGAAAGCTGCTCTTGGGCTTCTTGTTCTGTAAACTGGGGTAGAATCCACTTAGACAAAATCTTTTTTCCATCTGTATTATACGTCACCATTAATAACTCCTTCGGAATTCCAAGTTTTCCTTGATCCAGATCAATATAATAAAGGTTGAAGCCACTTTAAACAGCTTAATCTCTTAAACACTGATCCTCATGATACTAAAGCCCATCCCACTAAGAAATTCAAGATTATGTTGTTCTCTCTAATATTTTAGGATGACTTTTTAAGTGGATTTTTTTTTTTATAATCAGTGTGCTAAATAAATACAAATTTCTGTTTGGCATTTAAAGCCCTTCACAACCAGCTCCAGACTACCTTTTCAGAACTTCCTACATATTATTCCCTTTCACACACTACAATCCTGCCAAGCTGGCCTTGTGGCTCTTTACCTGATCCCCCATTTCCCATCTCCTAGCCTTTGAAGAGGCTATTCCCCCAGATAGTCTCTCCTCACCCCTGCCTCTAACAATTACTTGTTTCTTTAAAAGCTCAGCTCAAGTGCTGCCTTCTCCATTAAGAATTTTCCTATTCCCTAATTCAGCTATTAGTACTTTCCCACCAAAAGCTACTTTTTTATTTATTCTATTTATTCATACACATGTCTGTTCCAATCAAATGGGAGGCTCATGGAGAGTGAGAGCAGTTTCATTTTTTGCTCTGTATGACCAGAACCTAGAAGGGCCTGGCACAGACATTTTTAACTGATTGATTTTTTTTTTATTTTTCATCCATATGCACACATTTATTTTTAAGTTACAAAATTTCCTTCTACCCTCCCTTCCCACCCCTCCCCTCAGCAGCAGTCAGATTAACATTGTATATACATATTTTTGATAAAAGTTTACAGATTAGTCATTTTCAGTGTGAGGAATTAGGATTAAGGGAAAGAGATACATGAGAGATAATTTTTATAAAGTGTCCATCAGATTCTGAAGGGGGTTTTTTTTGCATTTGTTTTGTTTTTCTTTCTCTGGATGGGGATAACATTGTCCACAGCCAATCTAATAGGTTGTTCTAGTGTATATTGTTCTCTTGGTTCTACTCCCTTTGCTCAGCATCAAATCCTGTACCTCATTCCATGGTTCTCTGACCATTTATGGTTTCTTATAGAATAATAGTATTCATATACCATAACTTGTTTAGCCATTCCCCAATTAATAGGCAAAACTGATTGATAGATATATCCAGATAGAATCCCCAATTCTCTTTCAAGGTGATAGTCTATAGTTTATAAATGAAAAGGTAACTTTTAGTCCTTTGGCAAGTATGATATGGAGCAACACAAACCTTTTTGAAGATGGAAGTCCTTATAGACCTTAGAGAAAGATCCACTTTTCCTCTCAAATTTATCAACACTTGCTAAGTGAAAGGCCTTTTACCAAGTGAAAAGAGAAACAAAGCCAAAAAGTAATCCATACCCTTGAGAAGCTTATATTTTAATGAAGTATGTGTTAAATGAAAATTTCAAAAGATATAATTTCTGGGTTATTATGATTAGCAAATAAAGGGATGCTCATTTGGCTTTCTCTTTTAAAGCCAACAGGAATCTTAGAACCCTCTCTGTTTATATGTCCTTGGAACAATGGGGACACCAATAAGCAGCAATCAACTGATTGGTTAACAATGAGAGAATGAATATTATAAAGGTAGACCTATTCTAATGGGGTGGGGGGGGGAATGACTTTGATAATGTCACTCTTATTCTTTTCTATCCAGACCAGCCTCAATCTTCGGGAATCTAGATAAAGGGATCTGCCTCCTACCCACCCAAACCTAGATGAGTAGAACATAATGGGCTAGATTCACCTAGGTTGGATTCTTTTTTGTAAGGCTTTTTATTTGGGTTGAGTAACAATTTCATCTAGATAAAATGACAAATTTTTGGGTAAGGTCACTAATGTTCTTTAAATACTGGTTCTATAACTTACAGTGGTTTATTTCTAAATGAGAAAATAGGGGGGAAATCTTAATCTCAATAAATGATTATTAATATGAGAGAAATCATGTACACATTAAGATATACCTTATAAGAGAAGGCATTAGCAATTAGAGCAACCTGAAAAAGGGTAGTGCTTAGGTTGAATCTTGAGGGAAATCAGGATTCTAAGAAACAAAGGTGAGGAAGGAAGGAGTATTCCAGGTATGGGGTACAGCCAGTGCAAAATCCCAAAAATGGAGCATAGTATGTGAACAAATAGGCCAGAATGGTTTGACCATATAGAGTGTATTGATGAGTAATAAGGAAGGAACCTAGACAGGTGGGAAGAGCCTTAAAAGAAGACTATTACAATAATCTCAAACAGTCTAGATGAGGGTCTGAATTACAGAGGTTGTTGTGTGAGTGGAGAGAAGAGGATATGTCAAGTGGAGCCAACAAGTATTATGTGTCTACCATGAGGGACAGCTAGGTGGCGCAGTAGATAGAGCACTGGCCCTGGAGTCAAGAGGACCCAAATTCAAATCAAACCTCAGACACTTAATTGCCTAGCTGTGTGACCTTGGGTAAACCACTTAATCCCATTGCCTTAATATAAATAAATAATTTTTTTAAAAAAGGGTCTATGTGCCAATGTGCTAAACAATGAAGATACAAAGGAAAAGCAGGATAGATCCTGTTCTCATGGGGCTTACCATCAAATGGGACATCAGCAAACTTACATTCATATACATACAAATAGAAATCTCTCAGAAGAGAGATTAGAACTCTGTGTGTGTGTGTGTGTGTGTGTGTGTGTGTGTGTGTGTGTGTGTGTGTGTGTCCAGAGAGAGAGAATAATTGAACCTATGGAAGCTGATAAGATCACAATGAGATAAATAAATTTCAACCAATATCTAGTTACTATGAATAGAGCACACAACTAAGAAAATACAAAAATTAAACAGGACACATTGTCCTCAAGAATTTTATATTCTAGTTTCAGGGTTGCTGTGGACAGCAATAATGACAGTATGTTATTTCTTGGTATGTAGAAGTCCAAGGGACAGAGCTAGGAGGAGGTCTTCCTCTTTATCTTGAAATTCTGAATTTTGGAAGATTACACAGAAGAGTAATGACTAATATGCAAAATAATTCTAGGTTATAATTAGGTTTATGTTAAAAACTCAGTTCCTTTGAAGCTTGACAGTGACGTTATCGCATATAACATTCTCTTTAATTCAAGTCCAAAAAATCATGTGAAATATAGAGTCAGATACATTTTGCAACTAGCAGGCATAGTTGTCTCCACAGCATCCAGTCTACTGGGGTCTAATCACTGAAGCCACAATCAATGTGAACAACACAGTGGGATATCAGACCTATTCAGTCCTATCACACTCCAGGCTATATGAAATTTAAAAACAAGGTTGCTGAGTGTAATAGCCACAGATCAGTTTGCACAAACCTATAGTAGGATCTATTGAATGGAGCTGGAAAAAAGGTATGGAGGAGAAAAAGAAGGTAAGAAATTCCCCCAAGGAGACATTTCTATTAAAAGGATATAGATCAGACAATGAAAACGGGGAGAAGAAGCTACCAGAGAACTCTTATCAGGTATATGCCTGCAAATAAAAAGGTAGTACTAGGGCAGTGGTATCTTCTGTCTTTAGGATAAAGAAGAATGTTTTATTCTGAAATGCCCCACACTCACCTTCCAAACTTCACTCTGCCCTTAGATCATGCAGATATTTGAATGAAATATTTCCTGTAGTTACTAATTGCCTGGTAAATTTCCTTTGAAAACTTTCTGAAAAAAATTAATCTGAATTTTCATTAGATCTCAATCAAGATGGCCTCTCTGAATAGTCATCTATGTCCAACCATGAAAGACACACAAGCATTTGAGAAGAGGAAATCTGATTCTGGCTCTGATAACCAAGAGTCATCCCAGAGGGTTCACAATTAGCATCTTGTGAGACACTCAATGCCATTTGCATCCCAAGAGGTAAAAATTTACCTCTGAAAGGTCTAAAGAGTTCACTACCAACTCCCCAAGGCTCTCTTACAGTGAAATTCAGATATAATCTCAGGTGATAAATAGTGTATCCTTAATATTTATGCTTAAGTGCTGTGGATTCAAAGAAAGGGAAAAGGAACTCTTCAAGACAACAATGGGAGGGGCGGCCAGGTGGTGCAGTAGATAAAGCACCAGCCCTGGAGTCAGGAGTACCTGGGTTCAAATCTCAGACACTTAATAATTACCTAGCTGTGTGGCCTTGGGCAAGCCACTTAACCCCATTGCCTTGCAAAATCCTAAAAAAAAAAAAAGACATAATGGGAAAGAGAATATACAAATAACTGTTGCCTGAAGTTAGTCCTTGGTGATCAAAGAAGACCATGTCATCTTCAACACAATGATATGACTTGCTTGTTATGCTTGTTATAGTGAGGGAGTGTTATGCAAAGACATCCTTGTCACTTGCCTTTTCCAGAACCATTTAGCCCCTTGGCCTGATGGATAGGAAACAGGACTTCTGGTGATGTCTGGATGTTGTGGGAGTCTCTTGGCCTTTGAATTGGAGTCATTTCCTCCCATATCAGCAAGGCATCTAAGCTCACCACCTCCACTGGGCAAGCATCAGCATGTGATTTCTGGCAATGGTCTGGAGATAACCTGGTAAATCCAAATCTGTCTCTCAATGGACTAATTGTCTGTGCCGACTTTCCTCTAGATCTTCTACCTATGAGATTCTCAACAGTATGATAGGATGGACAGCAGCTTGAAACACCAGGACATCATTTGTCACTTAGAGGTCTATGCTGCTCTGCTCTCTCTGTTCTTTAGGATACTCTTCAGAACTTAAGCTTAAACTTGATGCTTTTCCAGGCTTGTGCCCTCTTGTAGGGTGAACCCATTCCAAGGCAGACCTGCTCTTCATAAAGAAAAGAAAACTCTCCCTGGGGCCCCTACCAGCTCCTCCAGGATGGTTGGACACCATGGGTACCTATCCCTGCCACTCCAGATTCAGGGATCTGAACCCCACTCCCTTTTGATTGGCTGAGGACAAACAACTGGGTACAAATCAAATGGTCTAGTAGGATTTGAGATTTGGAGCCAGAGGATCTGAGTTTAAATCCCCATTCTATTTAGTCCTTGTAGGACCTTGTAGGACCTATTTATCTTTTGGGGGACTCAGTTTCTCAATAAAATGAAAGAATTCAACTAGTTCTAAATCTTACAGTCAATGAGAAAGTGAATATCAAATCGAGCAACCTCCACTGTCAATGATATTTGAAGAATTTGCTAGTACTTTATAAGGTAGGCAAAAGACAAAAGAAACTATTCCCACATCCTAAGTCCTCAACAACAGTACTTAGAAAACCTGTTGCTTTTCCTATGAAAATGATAGTTCAAAATCTAAAAGTATCTTATCATTTACAAAATGCTCTAAAGGCATACATCTTGATAAACACAGATATATCTGCCATCTATGCAGGTAGAACAAATGAAAAATTCTTTCCACATAGCTGTACTTTTCTTCTGCTAAATCTTAATCTCATTGGTATTCCAACCCTAGGTCAAAGCCCTTCACATAATAAACTCCTCAAGGTTAACTCCAGAAAAGAAATATGAAACTGCATTTTAAACATTTTAAATGTAAACTGGATTAAACCCTAAACCTAGGATATTTTCTTTTTTTTTTGAGCCTCTCACCAATTCTCCTTTCAATCAAATGAAATTATCTACAAGGTAATAAAGGATATAATTCTATTTATATTCTGATTGGAATTCCCAGAATTAAGTGAACATTTCCTTCTCCCTTCTCCCTTTCCAGTCACACAAAACAAAGCCCACCTGCTAGATGAGCTGCTAGACTGCAATGCCCATTACAATTCCATCCTTATGTGAAAAGATGGTCCTTATAACACCTAATAGAGAAAAATCTGGTAATATTTGACATATCCCACTGGTAGAATGGGAAAATTAATTCCAATCTTATTCAATCACTGGGAGAAAAAGGGGCAGGACTAAAAGCTGCAAGCAACTCCCCCATAGTAAGCTAGCCCAAGGGGAAACAAGGAGATTTTTTTTCCTTGTGATGAAAAATGATTTGCTGGGAAAACATGTTCTATTTGCTTTGCTCTGACCAGAAAACTCAAAAGCCAGTCCAAATTGGTTTAACGTGTTATGATTATATTCAGTGAATTGACAATCATAGAGACTTTTTTTGGCATTTATTTTATTTTATTTTTAAAATTAATTTTGTCAAATTTCTCATTTAAATTTTTCATATTACTACAATAGTCATGTTGAAAAATTTAAACACACACACACACACACACACACAGAGAAAGAGAAACCTCAAGAAAAATAAAATGAGAGAGAAAAAAAATGTGCTTCAGTCTGTATTCACATACCATATGCTCTGTCTTTGGGATGGATAGCATTCTTTCTCTCTCTCTTTTTTTTTTTTTGGTTTTTGCAAGACAATGGGGTTAAGTGTTTTGCCCAAGGTCACAAGTTAGGTAATTATTAAGTGTCTGAGGGCATAGTTGAACTCAGGTCCTCCTGACTCCAAGGCCAGTGCTCTATCCACTGTGCCACCTAGCTGCCCCCCAGTTCTGTTTTTTAAGACATTCTTCTCCTCATTGATTTTTTGGACTGCCTTTTCCATTTGACCCAAACTAGTTTTTTTAAGATGATATTTTCTTCAGTATTTTTTGTATCTCCTTCACCAAGCTGCTGACTTGGTTTTCATGATATTCTTGCATCACTCTCATCTCTCTTTCTAATTTTTCCTTTACCCTGCTAACTTGATTTTCAAAATCTTTTTTGAGCTTTTCCATAGTATGAAACCAATTCCTATTTTTCTTGGGAGCTTTGGATACAGAAATTTTGACTTTGTTTTCTACCAAGTGTGTATTTTGATTTCCATAGGGCCAAAGTAATTTGCTATGGTCATATTTTTTTCTTCTGTTGTTTGCTCATTCCCCCAGTCTATGATTTGATTTTAACTCTTTATTAAGGTGGGGCTCTGCTTCCAGGATGGATAATGTACTGTCCTAGCTTTGATGATCTTTGTAACTGTCAGACATCCCCTAGGGACCTCGGTTCTTTCAAGGGCTTATGAGAGGCTCTGACTGCTCTCCTGGTCTGTATGCTGGTCTGTGGATAACCACAAGCATTCTTCTCTGCTCTGGAACTATGAGGGTCCCTGCTTCCTCTATGGCAATAAAGCTCCTTTTCCCAAGACTGGGGCCCAGACTCTGACCTGGATCTCAGCATGGATAAAGTCACAGAATTCTGCCTCAGGAATAGAGAGCAGAGAAACCTCTGCAGTCTCCTTTCAACCCCTTACCTTCCATGGGCTGAGCACTCTGGAAGCAGCTGCCAGACTGGGGGGCTTCCTGGGGTTGAGTCTGCACTGAGGTCTACCCTGGCATGGGCTCCCCTCTCACTCTTGTGGCAGAGTTTTCCTGCTGAGTTTCCAAATGGTCCTTGGTCATCTCTGGGCTGAGTGGATTGGAAACCACTCCCACTTCCACAGACCAAGGCAGACTCAGGGATCCAGGCACCTGGCAGGCTATTCCTGGATGGCTAGAGCCAGTTTACTCCAGTGCGCCTGGGCTGAGTTGTGACCCTTTCCAACCCTGGTATAACAGACCTTTCCCTTGGATCTTTCTAGATGTCTTGGGCTGGGAATTGTTTCAGTCAGTCTTTCTGTGGGTTCTGCCACTCTAGAATTTGGTAACAGTCATTATTTAAAGGTATTTGGTGAGGTCTGGGGGAGAGCTTGTGGGAATTCCTGCCTCCACTCCACTATCTTGGCTCCCACAGTGACTCTTTTAATGGTATATTTAATTGTATTTTCATTTGTGTCTGTGAATGTGTGTATTTTCCTTTTGGTTTTGACATCATCACTTTCATTATGACTTGAGTGACCTGAAAGCTTTCCTGTTATGAATTCTATCACCATATTTAAGACATGTTGGTATTACAGTTCTGCTTCCAAGTGGGGTCCTATTTCCAACTCCCGGGTGTCACGTCAAGCTCTTGATTCCTAGTGATTACTGTCTAGTCTACTCTGCTATAAATTCTTATCCACTCTAATTTCATTTAAGCTCTACAGATGGGAGATACTTGAACATCCTCATACAAAAATTCTAAAAAATGTTCTCAACTCCTTGGTCTTTCAGCAGCATAGTCTCTGCTATAGAATAAATGAATGAGTGAAAATGTATGAAAAAAACATTCATAACACTATATGTCAAACACTATAATAAGCACTAGTATAAAAATAGAAAAAACAAAATAGTCCTTGTTCTCAAGGAATTTTCACTTGGAAAGGCAAAGAATATAAAAGAATTTGCTGCAGGGCAGATAGAAAAGCCCAGGAGTTCTTCAGGATAGGGCTTGTGTCCAAGGATTTGGAAGGCATACTGGTAGGACAAATGGTAAAGCCCTAGAGAACTTTATAGTTGGTAAGGATCCTTGGTCCTCCATCTGACTGGAAGGTTTGTGGTTGGTGACTTATTCAGTCAAGTATAAGTCTCCCAGGCTTATAATATATAATTGTAAAATAGAAGACATTTAAATCATTTTAAGCGGGGCAGCTAGGTGGCGTAGTGGATAAAGCACCAGCCCTGGAGTCAGGAGTACCTGTGTTCAAATCCGGTCTCAGACACTTAATAATTACCTAGTTGTGTGGCCTTGGGCAAGCCTTAATAATTACCTAGCTGTGTGGCCTTGGGCAAGCCACTTAACCCTGTTTGCCTTACAAAAAAACCTAAAAAAAAAAAAACCTAAATCATTTCAAGTAAAGGATTTGTGGTTCACAAATGCTTCTAGATGTTTTTGGAAAGATTTGGATCTCTGAGCAGTATGGGAAGACTAGAAGGAAGTAGGAAGTAGCATATTGATGAGAGTAAGGGATCATCCCAGAATTTAGTCTTGGAAGTTCATCATTAATGATGAACTTCCAAGACAAATTGCAACTTTAGCAAAATGCCTCGTCATACAGACACTGTGAGATAATAGTACGTTATTATCTCCATTTTTGTATTTGAAAAAACTGAGGCTCAAATGGAATTGACTTACCCGATATCATATGGCTATTAAATAACAAAACTAGGTTTTCAATGCTAATTCTTTGACTTCAAGTCCATTGTTCTTTCTGCTTGCCTTGAGCAGATGACAACCATATCTTTCCCACAACAGAGGACTTGAGTTAATGCTCAACACACTCGCATTTTAAACTGACTTGACTCTCACTACTCATATACAAGTAAGGCCACCTTTAAAAAAAATCTTCTTCTCTAACTTTCATCAAGTGGTCAAAGAACATCATTATCCATTGAGCATAATTATATGGTTACAGAAACATACAAGTTTGGAGTATTGCTTTTCAGGGCTATAGCCTATTCTTACGCAACTGAGCTACATTTAGGCAACGTGCCAGATGTGGAACATCAGGACTTAATGACAGCATTTCAGCAACAGCCTCAGAGTTTAGAGCAGTACAGTTATTGAATGCTAATGCACCACAAATAGGAAAACAAGAACACAGACAGCTCCTTTTTCAGTAGCCTTTTTTGCTGTGGTTGTTCCTTTCTTAAAAGCAATTAACTGTCCTATGGAAACACTATCTCATGAAGAAACTCAGTTAAAAGGAGCCCACAAATAACCAAGGCTCTGTTCTCATCACTTTATCAGTCAGCCAAAGGTAAATGAATTTTCTTAAGAGATTTTTTTTTAATATTAATAGCACTGCACATTTATGTGGTTGCTGCCTTTTCCCAAGAAGTACCAAGCATTTTTCAATTTCGGGAAATAATTATGTACATGGAAAGGATATGAACTAAGCCACCATGGGGTAAGCCATCATTTTTGCCTCTCTTGATTTACAAAATGGATTTCAATTTCCTTCCAGAGGGGATGGAGAAAGAAAGGAAGAAAAATCTAATTCATGAGAAAATATATTTTCTAGAAAAAACTTTAAGTGGGGAGGGGGTAAAAAACAAAAAGCAAAAGCAGATCTCCCAAGTCAAAGGAGATAAAATGTTAAATGTGGACTAACTGAGGCACTCATTGATTCCCACAGAAACTCCCCTGAGGTCTCTTTTTCTGAGGAGGGAAGTTAACCTTTACTTAAAGACAATGTTAGATAATTCCTATAGCTGCATCTTTGTGGTTCAGTTGTGCTCAGCTCTTTCTGACCCCATTTGGGGTTTTCTTGGAAGAAATTATGGAGTAGTTTGAAATTTTCTTCTCTAGCTCATTTTATAGATGGGGCACTGAAGCAGAGTTAAGTGACTTGTCCAAGATCACACAAGCAGTGTCTGGATAAATCTACAGCCTAATGAGATTTGTGAATTGACAAGAGAGGTTTAGAAAAGCTTAGAGGCTTTAATCACTTGACTTTGGTTGCTTATCAGATGACCAAATCCTACAGAGATTATTCAGCCATTGCCACTTCTGGGCAATAGAAAAGCATGACTGAGTAATCCATCCCTGTATCTCAGTCCTGGGAGAAGTTCAGTCTCAGAGGTCTGGTTAAGGACTTGAGGTGATAAGAATAATGGGAAGAGCCAACATTCTCAACATTTGGGTTGTTAATAGGCACAGTCACTAATTGCATCTGGCTCAGATTTTTGTCTTCCCTAGAAAGGGAACAAATCAAGTGGTTCTGAACAATTTATAATAATTGCCCCCAATTCAGCACAACCCTCTTCAGTCAAGTAAACAATGATATGTTTTAAAGTACACTTCAGAAGACAGCCAGCTGTTTCATTTTAAAAGCATTTATTCAAGCGCTCAGATATATCAGACAGAAAGAACTTTGATCATCAAATTGACTTTCTATTACTGCCATTCTTTGTCCAGTGTTGTGCAGCCAAGAGCTTCTGGTTTGGAGAACTCTTAACTCCACTACTAATATTAGGGATTTGTTTTGCAAATGCCAATAAGGGAACATTTCCATCTGTGACTCTATGAGTATATGTATATCAGAAATGGACACATTCACTCTTATTTTCTTTCTTTATGAGGTTTTGTAAAACTAATAAAATTATATGGGTCCCTGTTCTCTCAGTCATCCTTAGAGAGAAGCCAGCAGGAACCATAGGCACCTTCCAGCTGTTTCCTCATAATCAGACCATAGCATTTATTGAACTCATTCTGGATAGCTGGAGACCCCAGTACCACACGCCTGGGGCTTGGTGCCCCCACCCCCTTCTAGGATCTGAACTTTTATAACCTGAACATGTGAGAAACTGCTATTAGCAGCTTAGCCTTAGTGTCTCTGACTGGTGTGAAAGGATGAGAGTAAATGATATCCATTTATTTGCCACTTAGAGTCAAAGAAAGTCATCAAAGTGCCTGCTGTGAGCCAAGCACTGTTTGGGCACTATTGGAAGTGCCCTCATATACAAGGATTTATTGATGAGTCAATTACCTTAAAATGTGAGTGGGGAGACCAATTTAGCCCATAGAATTCAGAACTGAAAGCTATCTCTGAGATCATCTGATCTGAAGTTATCATTTTCCAGACAAGGAAACTAAGACCCAGAATCACTAAGAGACTTGTCTCAGAACTCCCAGGTAGAAAGTAATCAATAATAGCTCACTTTGACACCTCTTCTCTCCTCTGATCCTCCCAACTATGAGAAGTAGGTGATGTTATTATACCCACTTTATTTTTTTTATTGTTTTTTATTATCCCCATTTTAAAAAGAAGGAATCTGAGATTAATAAGGTCTGAGTTCAAACCTGACCTCAGACACTTGATACTTTCCAGCTATGTGACCTTGGACAAGTCACTTAACCCCACTTACACACACACACACACACACACACACACACACACACACACACACGCAAAGACACAAACTCAGAGAAAGTCTAAGTGACAAGAAACTGCTAGATGATACATTGGACAGCACCTGGGCCTGGAGTCAGGAAGCCCTGAGCTCAAATTGAGCCTTAGATATTTACCCAGGAATTCTCTCACTCTCATCTCTGGTTTCCTTGAAGATTCATCTTTATAATACAGGAGAAGGAAGCCTTTACAAGAAACCCTTGCCCACCCCCAGCTTAGCCCCAATTCTAGAACTTTCTCTCTTTTAATTATTTCCTTTTTAGCCTCTATATAGCTTTCTTTTACAAATTTATTTGCTTGCTGTCTCCCCCTTCAACCTGTGAGCTCCTTGAGGACAGAGCCCTCTTTTTACTTAGCATGGTTGTTGGCAAATAATAGGTGCTTAATAAATGTTTGTTGACTGACTGATTACTAGCAGTATGACCCCAGGCAAGTCACTGTCTGCCTCAATTTTCTCAACTGTAAAATGGGAAAGATAATACTATCACCAATCTCCCAGAATCAAATGAGATTAAGATAAATGCTAAGTGCTTGGCACAAATAGGCATTTTTTCCTTTTTGGTCCAAGTTTATCCAGCTAATAAATATTCAAGGCAGGTTTTAAACACAAGTCTTTCTGGCTCCAGATCCAAGGATCTATCCACTGTGTCACCCTAGCCCCTGTCCTCTAGGAACTTACAATTTTTTTTACTCATTTTTAATTGTTTTTTGAATTTTCCCTCCCCCTATCCCCCACAAAAGGCAGTCTGATAGTTTTTACATTGTTTTCATGCTATAATTGAATGTGTTGAGAGAGAAATCATATCCATAAGGAAAAAATAAAATATAAGAGATAGCAAAATTACATAAGATACCTTTTATTTTTTTAAATTAAAGGTAATAGTCTTTGGTCTTTGTTCAAACTCCACAATTCCCTCTTTGGATACAGATGGTATTCTCCATTGAAGACAGCCCAAACTTGTCCCTGATTGTTGCACTGATGGAATGAGTAAGTCCATCAAAGTTGATCATCACCCCCATGTTGCTGTTAGGGTGTACAATGTTCTTCTGGTTCTTCTCATCTCACTCAGCATCAGTTCATGTAAATCCTTCCAAGCTTTTTTGAATTCCCCTCCCTCCTGGTTTCTGATAGAACAATAGTGTTCCATCACTTACATATACCACAGTTTGTTAAGCCATTCCCCAACTAATGGACATTCATTCAATTTCCTGTTCTTTGCCACCACAAACAGCTGCTATGAATATTTTTGTATAAGTGATGTTTTTACCCTTTTTCATGATCTCTTCAGGGTATAGACCCAGTAGTGGTATTGCTGGATCAAAGGGGATGCACATTTTTATTGCCCTTTGTGTGTAATTCCAAATTGCTCTCCAGAAAAGTTGGATGAGAAATTTACATTTTAATGTAGGAAGTCAATACATGTATGACAGATAAAAATCAGGGGAAGGGATAGGAAAAAGTGCCTGCTTGGTCGGGGCATGGTGGAGAACTGCAGCAAGTCAAAAGAAGGATTGGGGGAGGAGTGAAGGAGAAAGCCGAATTGACTTGAGTACCTCCTCAAAAAATGGAGACTCCAGAAGGAAATCACCAACCAGGAAGGGGTTGAAATGGAAGGGCATCTTCCACAATGAGAAAGACATTATGGTTATACAATCCCATAAAAGATAAAGAAAAAATTCAAATTTCTCTGGTATGAAGAGAAGGCCAAAAAATTTTATGCAGATTATCTAGATCATGGGAATGCCAAGCCCCAAGATGAGAAAGGGATAACTATATAAGTCATTAATTTTGAAGCTAAGGAGTAAAATTTAAAGTTATCCCTATTCATTTTCATCCTATTAAATTCAATTTATCCTTTTAACCTTTGAAGCTTTCTTTGGGTGAAGATTTTTCTCATCCAATGTATTAACTCTCTCTCTCTCCCAGATACAGGTTACCAACAGACCTAATAAGCTTCTTATCTATATGTTCATCTGAGTTTTTGCCATATAAATATATCAAATGGAATGGGGTGGGTAGAGGAAAACTAGGTGTCACAGTGGATAGAGCACCAATCTTGGAGTCTGGCAGACCTAAGTAAGTTCAAAATCAACTTCAGACACCTACTAGCTGTATGACTCTGGACAGGCTACTTAACCCCAATTGCCTCAAAAAAAAAAAATCAAACAAACAGAATAGGGTCCAAGAAAGCAGGGAGTGTGGGTTGACTACTGAATCTGGAGTGGTTGACTCCACTATTCCTTACCATTGTGACTTTGGAAGAATTATCCGACCACTTTTGGCCTCAGTTTCCTCATCTACAATTAGGGGGTTGGGAAAGATCTTTGGAGATCTTTTCCATCTCCAAAACTACAATCTCATGATAGAGCCCTGAAAAGACAGAGACTGAAGAAAGGTTCATTTCAACCCCAATACAGTACTTCACTGTTCAATAAATGTTTATTGGCTCACTGAACTAGATTCTAAGCCCCCTGACATCAGTTGCTGGGAATAGGCCCCCATGTTAGAGTCCTCAAGGGGCAGCAGATCTCATACAGAGATTTCCATAAGGCTAGATTAAAAGGCTATCATTTGTGTAAGGAAAACTTTATCAGCTGTAAAGGAATGGGATAACCCTCCAGTGGGGCAGAAAACTCAATTTTTAATATAACCAAAGGCAACACTCAAATTCTCATTTGTGCCATCATAGAGTTGAGCACTGGAAATAACATATTTAATATTATCAGATCACTTCAGTACCATAGAGGCCTATACAATAAGGCAATAATCAATAAACAAACATTTATCAAGTGTCAATACAAGAACAAAGAATGAAACAATCTCCACTCAGTTGCATTCTAATGGGGGGGAGGTAGAAGTGGAAGTAGAGCACAACTAATAATATATATATATATAATATATATATAGTACACATATTTACACATACCCCACAAAATACATACAACATAAGTGTAAAATGAATAAATGCAAATGTATACAAAGTTGAATGTAACAGTTTGAGAGGGCAGGTACTACTACTTGGAAGATCAGGGAAGTTTTCATGCAGAATATAATTCATAAACTGTAAAGGAAGAGAAGGATTTTGTGAATCAGAGGTTAGGAAGGAGAATATAAGGGACAACAAGTGCAATGCCATGGAGATAGGAGATGATGTGACTTGTATGTGAGGAACAGGAAAAGTTCAGTTTAACTGGCTTAAAGAGCGTGAAAGGCAAAGTAATATTTAATAAGGCTGCAAAGACAGGTCAAGATCTAGTTGTGAAGGACTTTAACTGCTTGACAGAAAATAGTATTGTTATTTTACTAGAGAGATAACAAAAGTCACTGGAGTAATTGAGCAGTAGAATGTCATTTTAAGATCTGTGCAGCAACATATAAGATGTCCTGAAAATGGAAGAGTCTTGAGACAAGGAAGTCTCCAACTGCTGCAGTTATCTAGGCAAGAGGTTATGAGAAGACTCTACGTGAACTGAGAGAAGGTGCCAAATGCAAATATGTTTCTGAAGATGAAATGGCAAGATTTGACAACTTATCAGATATATTGAAGAGAGGATCCAGTTGAGAATTCCAAAGATATAAATTTAGGATGATGCCTTCAACATAAATAGAGAAGTTTGGGAGAGAGAAGATTTTGGGGACAAGATAATGACTTCAGTTTCATACATGATGAATTTGAGATCATCTTTGGATCATCCAGTTTCAGATGTCCAATGGGCAGTGATATTGTACTGAAACTCAAGGGAGATTCTGGGACTGGATATATAATAGATCTTGAGTCATCTACAAATAATTAAACCCATAAGGACCAATGGAAGTTACCAAGAGAGTGTAGAAAAAAGAAGAGGGCCAGGAAAGATCTTTAGGGAACACTCCCAGAAAGAGGTATTATAGGGATGAACCATAATGGAGACTGAGATATAATCAGACAGAGAATCAGGAAAGAGTAAGCTCTACCTCTTTTGCTACTCACTGAATTTATCATGAATCTTAACAGCATTTTCCTCATCCAGTTGCCACCTCAGAAATACCACTTCTGGCTACTGACATCAACTTAAAGAACAACCCTCCCTTGGGGTTTTAATATCACCTAAGAACATGTCAGGATTGGGGAAATAGAGGCTTGTCCTGAGCATTGCCTCTCCAGAGAGCAGGACAAATCCCCAGTTCAAGATAGGTTTTTAATTTTGTCCCCAAATTCTTCCTTTTTCTATTTTTAAAATCACTTTATTTGGATCAAATTCATCATAAGAAGGCTCCATTCTCTCTTTTTTACCATCATAGAGCTGAGTATTGGAAATAAAATATGTTTGATATGTCTGTGATCAGTAGAAGGAAAGTATATCTTCACATACACCATTTATCTCAGTATTGTTAGAGAGATGCATCATTCTAGGGAGAGACCTAGTCAGTGACATGTGTGAGGGCCAGATGAGCCCTCCAGGTAATAGGAATGCTAAAAGGCCAGAAAGTGGCTAAAATGCCAAAACTTTCTTCCAGAAGATGAGTACTGTTTTAATTTGGTAAAGCTCTTCTGAGATAGCATGACTACAGAAAATGCATTGTTTAAGGAGTGAAACAACTTAGATGCTTATCTTTTCACTCTCTCTAATTCACTGTGTAATTTTGAACAATTAATTTTACTTCTCAGGACCTCAGGTTCTCTGTCTTTGAAATGTTAAAAAATCAACACATACTAAGAATTAAATCCAATGGGAGGGTCAGGAAATCATCTCAGGTCTAAATTCCTTCGTGGGAAATTAGAATTAAATACCCCTCTCAAGAACTATGGAAGAGAGAGATAGGAAAGTTAAATGATGGACTTTTCCAAAATGTTCTAAGAACTAAAAGTGCAGTCATCAGATTTTTGTCTTGGAGACATCAGTGACAGAGATAAAGGAATCTTTCAGAAAATTTTCTACAGGAGTGTCTAAATTGGGATCAACTATCACTACATCACCAGAAAATGACTAGAAAAAGAAAAATGGACCAAAATGACTTTATACTTTCCATCATTATGGAGGAAAGTCCTTAACTACAAGAAAACATTAGAAAGTCAGAATGAAAGCAGAGAGATGGTGATCAGAAAGGTAACTTAAATCTTTTATGGAAGACCAATAAGAAATTAGTGCAACTTGGGAAAAGGACTACCCAGCAATTGGAAGTTGTACCAGTTTAAACACTGCTCAAACCTGCCTGGGAAATTGGCACAGTGAATAGAGTACTGGACTTGGAGTCAGAAAGACTTTTTCCTGAGTTCAAATCTGACTCAGACACTTGCTAGCTGAATGACCTTGAGTAAGTCATTTAATCCTGTTTATCTCAGTTTCATCATTTAAAAAATGAGCTGGAGATGAAAATGACAAACCACCCCAATAGATTTGCAAGAAAATCCCAAATGAAGTCACAATTAGTCAGAGAGGAACTTGAATGAACAACAACAAATTTCACATACAAAAAATAATCTCTTACACACTAAAATTCAACTAATGACAATATGTGCATGTCCTTTAAATCCTCATGCAGATGGATACTGATGAGCTTTTTCCTTTGATGGGAGTGGGGCTCCAAAGTAATATGGTTGGTTTATTTTTAACATATGTCAGCACTTAACCACTCATATATTCATTTGCAAGTTTTTCTCTGGATGTTCTACACAGAATCCACTGATGTATTCCTTTGCTCAAGACATTTTTGGAAATTTAATTCAGAAGTGATGACACATTTCTTTAAAATTATCCTTAGTGGCAGCAAATCTTCATTGGTAAAAGATGAAATTCATATTTCCCCTTGAAATGACAAGTTATTGAAATTTAGTGAATAAAATTGGTAATCCACCCATTTGGCATTAAAAGTGAGGAGTGACTGTAAAATAATGCAGTGTAGATATTTTTATATGATTTTGAAGGAACTTCCAAAAATGTGTGGATTAATGACATCACTAAAGTAGGCTGATGAGATAATTATTTTGAAAGACATATATATATATATTTAAATTTTTATCTCATATTTGTTGTTATTTAGTTGTTTTTTAGTCACGTCTGACTACTTGTGAGTTCATTTGGGGTTTTCTTGACAAAGTTACTGGAATGGTTTGTCATTTCTTTCTCCAGTTGATTTTACATACAAGGAAACTGAGACAAATTGAGTTAAATGACTTGCCAAGTAACCTCAGCTATTAAGTGTCTGAAGTTGGATTTGAATGCAGGGAAATGAATCTTCCTACTATACTATGTCACCTCAGTGACCAATCTCATTACCTTAGACCCATGTACAAGCATTCTCCTTTATCAACATCCTATGTGTCTTAATATTTATGTTAGATACTCAGTGCCCATGATATAGAAGGTACATAAATACTTGGTTTTGTTTCCTTAAGCAATGTACAATAAATTAAATATGAAAAAATGAAAAATGAAAAATGAAAGAAAAGTTAAATGTCTGCCTTAGAGATTTACATCTCTACCCAACTCAGTCTTTCCCCTCTCCAACCCTATCCTGCTTCTGCCATCTCCCTCTTCTGTGTAGACTCAATCTGTGTTCTTTTCATTATACCTTCCTACTTCATCCTAACCTTTTCTCTTCATGTGATGTAAAAGGGGAAGCTAGGTGGCATAGTGGATTGAACACTGGCTTCGGAGTCAGGAGGATGGGAGTTTGAATCCAGTTTCAGACACTTGACATTTACTAGCTTGCTTAACCTCGGGCAAGTCACTTAACCCTGATTACCTCACAGCCAGGGCCTCCTGATTCATATCTGGCCACTGGCCTCAGATGGCTCTGGAGGAGAAAGTGGGGCTGGTGATTTAGCACAGCCTCCCCCCCCCCCCAAATTTAGTTCACATGCTTGTCATGGCATCTCCTCTCTGATGTCATGGTCTTTTTTGAGAATGAAGGACAAACATCATCATTTCTACACAATAGTTTCCATCATCTGTAACCAATGGAAACTGCTATTTTTCCCCTGAATATATCACCTCTTCCAAATCTCTTCCCTACTTTAATTCTCTTCCCATGTCTGACAAACTGGGCTAGGCAGAAGAATCAAGCTACTTCTTGCTGTCCCTTCCTGCCGCTGACTCTGCCATCATCATTTTGCAAGCTCTCCTCCTTTGAGGTTCGCCTCATCCATTCCATCATCTTGATCAGAGCATTGTTGCTGGAATCTTTCAGTCTCCAGATCATGCTCCCTTCTTTTTCAATGTTCAGTACCTTTCTCTCTATCCCCAAACTTCCCCTTTTCATGAAGGAAATATTCAATAATTTTGTGGTTGTATCACTTTGAAAAATCTTGACCTCCAAGCTCATGAACCTCCCTACATCTCCACTCTATTTAAGTCACCTACAAGGATAGATATATCTTTTTTTAAGGTAATATTTTGATGCTCTTTTTTTTTTGCAAGGCAATGGGATTAAGTGACTTGCCCATGGTCACACAGCTAAGTAAGGCCAAATCTGAACTCAGGTTCTCCTAATTCCAGGGCTGGTGCTCTATCCATTACACCACCTAGCTGTCCCAGGGATGAACATATCTTAAGCCTCACTATCATCCATCATCAAAACTCTTCTCCCGCCATGATCTTGAGTTTTAGGATTCATCTCTCTATTATCACCATAACTTCTTGCCCTTCCATCTCTCCCTCTGCCTCACTCTTTTTTTTCCCCCTGTTCTTTGTTCTGGCCCTCAGTTCAACATTCCTATTCATTCACTTTCCTCCTGTGACCCTAGAGAATCAGGTCAACTAAGCACTATCTTCTGCCCTTAAATTCCAATTGATGTAAAAATCTGCTAATTCCTCATTTGCCATTTCTTCCACTCAGGAAACCCTGAAAAGATTATGAAAAAAGGATAAAAACATCACTTATACAAAAATATTCATAGCAGCCCTGTTTGTGGTAGCAAAAAATTGGAAATTAAGTGAATGTCCTTCATTTGGTGAAAGGCTTAACAAACTGTGGTATATGTATGTGATGGAACACTATTGTGCTTTTAGAAACCAGGAGAGATGGGAATTCAGGGAAGCCTGGAAAGATTTGCATAAACTGATGCTGAGTGAGATGAACAAAACCAGAAAAACATTGTATACCCTAACAGTAACATGGGGGGGGGGTGATTATCAACCTTGATGGACTTGATCATTCCATCAGTGCAACAATCAGGCACAATTTGGGGGTATCTATGATGGAAAATACCATCTATATCCAAAGAAATAATTGTGGAATTCAAGCAAAGATAAAAGACTTTTGATTTAAAAAAAAAACTATTATCTTATTATGGAATCTTGCTATCTCTTATATTTTATTTTTTTGCTTCTTAAGGATATGATTTCTCTCTCAACACATTCAATTTAGATCAATGTATAGCATGGAAACAATGTAAAGACTAAATAGACTGCCTTCTGGGGGGGAAGGGAAGCAAGATTAGGGGAAAAATTGTAAAATTCAAAATAAAATCTTTCACTTAAAAATTAAAAAATAAAAAGGTCAGTGTCATTAGATTGAAGTGTACTTGGGATGATGATGGAGGGTCTGAAAAGACTGAAAACATGTGAGGGGGCAAGTTATGAAGGACTTTGAAAACCAAACAGAAAATTTTATATTTAATCCTGGAGGTAATAGGACAGTTTTAGAATTTATTGGGTAAGGGGAAGGAGGGTGACATGGTTAGCCCTGCCCTTTAGGAAGATCATTTTTAGGAAGATCATAGAAAAACTTGGAACAAGCTTACCAACCAACATGCTATTGTAGTAGTCCAATATGATTATGGGAGAATGAGAAAGAATGAGGAATTGATGATAATGACTAGTGTGAGAGGCTGGGTGTAAAGGAGAATGGTGGTACCTTTAGTAATAAATAAGATAGGAAGGATTGAAGGGAAAGATGAGTTCAGTTTCAGACACGTTGAGTTTAAGATATTTCCAGAACAGTGTGTTTGAAATGTCTAAAAAAAAATTTGAAGATGTGAGACTGAAGATCACAAAAATGTTAGGAATGTGTAAGTAGTTGGTGGGAACCTCCAGAATAGAGATGATAATTGCATCTATGGGAATGAATGAGATCCCAAGTAAGATAATATAGAGAAAAAAGAGAAAAGAGCCCAGGGTTCCGTGGACACACATGATTAGTAGGAGTGACTTGATTGAATATTCAGCAAAAGAAACTTGAGGAGAGGTCAGATAAGAAAGAAGTATCATCAAAGCCTAAAGAGGAAAGATTATAAATAAGGTGATCAATGTGCTACAAAGTTAAAAAGGATGAATATTGAGAGAAGATCATTAGACAATCAAGAGATCATTAGTGCTTTAAAGAGGGAAGTTTTTAATTGAATGAGGTCATATTGTAGAGTTAAGAGAATGAGAAGAAAGGAAGTGGCCTTAATTACAAGGGGAGGCTTAATAAAACATACACATATATATGTATACATGATGATGACAATGAAAATGTTTGTCCTTTTTTTAAAAAAAAGGCAATGTTGTTATGTGACTTGCCCAAGGTCACACAGCTAGGTAATTATTAAGTGTCTGAGGTCATATTTGAACTCAGGTCCTCCTGATTCCAGGGCTGGTGCTCTATCTACTATGCCACTTAGCTGCCCCTGAAGTTTGTCCTTCTTCCTTGAAGAAGACCAAGACATCAGAGAGGTGATGCCATGCCAAGTATATGTAAATTGGATTTGAATAAAGAGGGTGTTGTGTTGTCACTTTCTCCTCTTTTGACTTTTTAAGTTAAGGTCTTTAACAGGTCCCAGTTTGACTGAGACAATTCTCCAGAGCCATCTGGGTGCAATGACCAGTTATCAATCAGGACTACTGGAGATGATCCTGGATTTGACACAATCAGGGTTAAGTGACTTGTCCAAGGTCACATGGCTAGTAAGTGGTTGAGGTCACATTTGAACTCAGGTCCTCCTGACTTCAGGGCTAGTGCCCAACTCACAGTGTCATCTGGTTGTCCATGTTCATATACATATATGTATTTACACACATGCATGGGGGAGGGGGCATCTGGAATCCTTCCATAGCAAGGTTACTCTTCCATATTCTCATCAGGGTTCTCAAGATACTCCTAAGTATTGGGGGATCTTTTTTCTACTGATATTCTCTAGTTTCCACTTATACATTCCTCAAGATCATAGTATCTCTTCAATATCATCTATTAAACCACTTTGCCTCTGCAACTTTGTCTGATTTCAAACATGCTGCTAACTCAATATCACCTTGGATACTACCTTCCTCAGCCTCCTCTCCCCTTTGATTGGAGCCAAGGAGCTTCTTCCAATACAATTCTTGGCAAATAGTTGCTCAATCATGCCTGACTTTCCAAGATCCCATGTGGGGATTTTCTTGGCAAAGAAACTGGAGTGGTTTGATGTTTCCTTCTCCAGCTCATTTTACAGATGAGGAAACAAGCAAATTGGGTTAGGTGAGTTGTCCAGGGTCACACAGTAAGTGTCAAAGGCTGGATTTGAACTCAGGAAGATGAGTGTTCCTGATTTTAGGGCTGTTTCTCTGGCTACTGGCAACACAGCAAACTACTAGATGTATTAAACTATTCTCCTCAGGCTCCAGTAATCCAATTTGGTAGATTTTCAGACCAAAGTTCTCCTCTCTCACCACCATATTGTTTCCCTTGAGAAAAGAAACTGCCTTTTTTTATGTATTTATATCCCCACTGCTTAGCAAAGTCCTGAGGATCACAGAGCTTAATAAAATCTCTTTCACTCATGTATTCATTCATTCATTCATTCATTCATTCATTCATTCTCACCATTCCTGGGCTTAAAAAGATCGAAGTCAAAAGTAAACATTTGTCACATAGCTGGTCCCCAGAGGAGACTTCCTATTTTTCCACATAATGGGGTGGAGAAATGATGAGCAATGGAAGCCTAGTTCTTGTGGACACATGAAACATTATCCACCTGCTGTCAATCTGAGAGAAGGCTTGAGGAGCCTGCTCTAGAAAAGATCTAGGGCTACATGAAATAGGAATCCTCCCTTCTATTTCATATCACACTCATTCAGGGGTTCTTGATGAAAAGACTTTTAATTGGCTCCTAAAGCAGGACTAAGGATGCATAAAAAAGATCCAATTCAACAGATATTAGGCAGTCACTATTGCTGGGGCAGTTAGATGGTGTGATGGAGTGCCAGACCTGGAGTCAGGAAGCTTATTTCCCACCCCCCACCCACCCAAGTTCAAATCTAGCCTCTGTTGGATGGGAAAGGAGCTAATTTGGTTATGTTCATGGTTCCAGAACTGAGATGGGGCAGACAGAAAAGAAGTGTTCAGTAGAACTGAGGTTCTTGGCGAGGAGGCTGTGGAGGAGGTGGTGAGAGAGATAAGGGAGTGAATACTGTGTCAACGCAGAAAGCAGCTGCAGCTTGCGTCCCAGTCAATGTCCATAGTCTGGTGGCTTCAGGGTATCTTAATAGCTACTCTCAATAGTTACTAAATTTAGAATAATTTTTCTTAAGTAACTGGTGTCAGCCCAGCTTTAGGCATAGAGTAGGCAGCTGCCTCCATGGTGTGACTCAAGGGGCTCCCTAGTCCCTAGGTTTCTATCCCTACTGCAAACCAGCACCTAGTAGGAAAAGGAAACCGGTTAGCTATGTAGCCCACCCCTTTTATATTTTCCCTGGGCACCAGTCACACTCCGGGCATTAGCAGAAATGTAGCCTAAAGCTGGATTTCCTTGGGACTGACTCATATCCTCCAGACCTTCCAGAAAGCCAGCAAATGATCCCTGATTCATAGCTCCACTGATTCAGAGGGCTGTAAGCCTGGGACGATGTGACCAGGATAAAGACCCTGAGCAGCAGCTGGGAGAGAAAGACTCCAAATTTCTTCCTGCTGCATGTTCTCTTGCCCAGAATCAAGAAGCAGCTTCTTATCCAGCCTCAGACACTTAATTGCCTTAGTTGTGAGACCTTGGGCAAGTCACTCTTAACCCCACTGCCTTAAATAAAATAAAAAAAAACAAAGAAGAAGCTGCTTCTTCCTCAGTTGACTTAAGGGGATTCCATGGGTATTATCATCTTTTCCTCTCTTTGCAATTGCACATTGTCACTAGAAGGTTGGGGAATTTTTGAGAACATTACAATTAAAGCATAAGGCTGAGGGAGGTGGTATTCAAGGTTTGAGTTAGCAGCATAGGGAAGAGATTAGAAGTGATGAATTTATCCTGGGAGGGGCATCTTGTTCCAAAGACTTGAAACCAAGCAGAGCTGCAGACACTAGCTGTGTGACCCTGTGCAAGTCACTTAACCCCATTTGCTTCAGTTTCCTCATCTGTAAAATGAGCTGGAGAAGGAAATGGAAAACCACTCCCCCCAATATCTCTGCAAATAAAACTCCAAATGTGGTGGTGAAGAGCTGAACTGCCTTTTTTTTTATGTTGTTTCTTTCTTTCTCATTTTTTTCTCCTTAATTCCAATTCTTCTTTCACAATATGACTAATATAGAAATATATTAAACACATTTATACAACCTATATCAAATTGTTCATTACCATTTGGTGGGGGTTGGGGGACATGTATCTGGAAAAAATAAAAAATAAAAATAAGAAAATGACTTAACAAACAATAAACTAGTTGGAGAGACAGGACACAGATATACCTGAAAAGTTAAAACCAGAGAGGTACAATTAGCACTTGGTTGTCAAATGCTTAATATTACAATAAATTTAAACAAGAACAACTATTAGAGCCCTTGGAACAGTCCAAATCAAAGAGAGTAAAGTTGTTTGGAGCAAAGAAGCTGGGTCTCAGGAGGGGACCTCTACACCCATCCTTCCTTCCAAAAACCTCTTTTTTGTAGCCTCTTGTGACAGCCAAGCTAAGGATGTCACTGCCCTTCCTCATTCTTCCTTCTATTCTTTCTCCTCCTATTCAAATCCAGTACATCCTATCTAGATCTTACTTCCTTATCTTGAAGTTCTCCTCCAGGATACCCTCCCTAATAGTTCTAGTCCACATGGATCTCACTTTTTTCAGAATTCACCGTATCACACCACACACACACATACAATATGCAATCTGGTGTTTTATGTCTCTAGCTCTTATTCTACAATCACAGAGAAAGGTCCTTAAGAAAAGTGAACCTTGACATATTTCTTAAGGGACTTTTCATTTATTTCTAACTGTAAATGATATGTGGAGCACAAGAAGATGAGAACTCTCTTTTCAATTGGGAGCTTTAAAAATCTCTCCCAAATAAGGGAATATTCTGACCCCTTTATGGAACTAAAGGTGCATAATTTTTATATCTTGACTCAGTGTCTCTTACAACCCTTCCTTCGAATCTCTCTCTCAATAAGGCAAGGGGCAGGAAGGATAATAAAACCATTATCATCTCATTTCACAAACAGGAATATTGAAGTTCAGAAAGGTGACCACTCTGTTAAGGTCACCTTTGGAAGAGGATATATTCAAAGCTGGAAATGAGGACATTCTCTTTTCTACTTTTCCTCCTACCCCCAACAATAAAATGTATTGTTTAAGGGTCACCTTCTGTCTGAAATTCATTGTCCAGACTACAGAGTTAGTCAGACACATACACAAATACTTGACTAAATTTTGCTTCATTCAGAAACCAAAATATGATTAGAGTCACATTAAGGGAATTAGCCATTCAATGAAGAAGGAAATATTTCTAAGCAATTTAAAACAATTCTCTTGAAAAGGTTTCATCTGAAAGCAGATTCATCAGCTAATAAACTGAAATAAGAGAGTCCTCTTTGAACTGTTGTCAATATTTCCTCCTTCCCCACAAGGCCCCACAAACATGAATATTTCAAAAGTACAGAGGAGAGACCCAGTGTGAGGGTCTGGGACAGATGTGCAGTGTTCGCCTATGCAAGTCTGCTGCCAGGAGATCAAACACTAACTCAACAGTAGGTAGTCTGCTACATGATTTTCAGTCTTGAGAAATTCCTCTATTCCCAAATACTTCAGTTAAAGGTTCCTCTTCAAGAGTTCCTTGTATAATCAAAGCCTTGAGGACATGGATTGAAATTCTGATTACTTTTGTCACTTCCTGTGTAACTTTGGGCAAGTCATTTAAACTTCCTAGAACTTGGTTTCTTCATCTGTAAAACTAGATTTTTGGACCAAGGGGTCCTCAGAAGTTCCTTCCAGGGATAAAAATGTAATCCATTAAGCCTAATTGTTGTTATTTAGCCTTTTTTTTTCCAGTCATGTCTGACTCTCCATGACCCCATTTGACAAAGATTCTGTAGTGATTTGCCATTTCCTTCTTCAGCTCATTTTATAGATAAAGAAACAGACAAAAAAAGTGTTGTGACTTACCCCAGTTCACACAGCTAGTGTCTAAGGCTGTATTTAAACTCAAGATGGGACCTTCTCTCTATCTACTGCACCATCTACCTGCCTCTCATGAAGCCCATCATCACCTCTTAAACATGGATCAATCAATCAGATTACTATGCCAGAAGAGTGGAAGGCAAGTACATTAGACTGCTGTAGATTGATTCAGTCTCAACTATCACTCTTTCTAGTCAGATTTCTTGAGGCTCCAAAATAAGGGAACTCTGGGGAACTGGAGTTCAACCTTTAAACAAAGAAATGACTGGGAGGTGGACAAGACTGCAATAATGAATCTATCTGGTATTCACAATTCATCAGCATGTTCTGAATCTCTATATGAACTATAATTGAGCAGCTAGGACCTTGGGATCCAGGGTCTCTAATTTAAAGGGGAGCTCAGCTCAGTTCCCCCCCCCCCATTTTCCACCAATTACACTTCCTTTGTATATATGTATGTATCTGGAATGTATTTTTCTCACTCCTTTGTACATTGTTTCCCTTGCT